>NC_091202.1:32551055-32681055 GCF_040958095.1 Procambarus clarkii
CAGAAGGAAGAGAAGACATAGAGAGAGACACATTGAAACAAACATTAATGATATAATTTTTTTTTAACAATGGAAGACAATCCAGAATGCAATTAGGCCTAGGTATTGGTGTTAAGTAGAGTGTGCTTAGGGGTAGATGATTACAGAGTAGACGGAGCTTAGGGTAGATTATTACAAAGTAGACGGAGCTTATGGTAGATGATTACAAAGTAGACGGAGCTTAAGGTAGATGATTACAAAGTAGAGGGTGCTTAGGGTAGATGATTACAGAGTAGACGGAGCTTAGGGTAGATGATTACAAAGTTGACGGAGCTTAGGGTAGATGATTACAAAGTAGACGGAGCTTAGGGTAGATGATTACAAAGTAGAGGGTGCTTAAGGTAGATTACAAAGTAGAAGGTGCTTAGGGGTAGATGATTATAAAGTAGACGGAGCTTAGGGTAGATTACAAAGTAGAGGGTGCATAGGGGTAGATGATTACAAAGTAGACGGAGTTTAGGGTAGAGGATCACAAAGTAGAGGGTACTAATTAAGAAAATAGGAATCAAGGTAATTGCAGAAGGCCTATTGGCTCATACTGGGCAGCTCCTATTTATATCCGCCTAAACTCATTCATATATATATGTCTAATCTACGCTTGAAACAATCAAGGGATCCTACTTCTATTTATGTTACGTGGTAATTGGTTCCACAAATCAACAACCTTGTTACGGAACCAGTATTTACCCAGGTCTTTCCTAAATCTAAACTTATCCAATTTGTACCCATTGTTTCGTGTTCTATTATGTGTTGATACTTTTAATACCCTATTAATATCCACTTTGTTATGCAGATGAAGAGTCACAATAACGTGGCTGAAGAATGTTGCCCAATCAGCACACCAGAAGATGAGGAGATGACGATATTTCTGTCCGTCCTGGATCCATTATCAAGTCGATTGTGATACTGGTCCAGGAGGATAATCGATTGTGATTGCAATAATGATTGTGATCACAATCGGCTCGATAATGGACCAGGACGGACCGAAACGTCGCCGTCTCTTCATCTTCTAGTGTGTGGTTTGGTCAACACTTTGATATGACCATTTATCCACCTGTACACCTCTACCATGTCACCCCTAATTCTTCACCTTTTTAGAGACTAAATTAAGCTTTGTCAATCTTTCTTCATTTTAAAGGTTTCTAATTCGAGGGATTAACTCTGTCATCGTACGCTGGACGCGTTCTACTGAACTTATATCTATTCTATAGTACGGAGACCAAAACTGAACTGCATAATCTAAATGGGGCCTAACCAGAGCAAGATATAGCTGAAGAACAACACTAAGTGACTTATTACTAACGCTTCCATAAATAAATCCCCAGTGTCATATTTGCCTTATTTCGTACATTTATGCATTGATTTTTTGGCTTTAAAATCTTATTAATCATAACTCCCAGATCCCTTACACAATCCGACTACACATTCGCAACACCATCTGGCTCGTATCCTGCAATTCAGCATTACCTAGTTTCAAAACCTTACATTTGTCAGCATTAAACTACATCTGCCAATCTTTTGACCATTTCAAAACACTATTTAGATCGTCTTGAAGACCCCAACATCTTAGAGGATCACAAAATAGAGGGTGCTGAGAGTAGAGGATCACACACTAGAGGGTGCTGAGAGTAGAGGATCACACACTAGAGGGTGCTGAGAGTAGAGGATCACATACTAGAGGGTGCTGAGAGTACAGGATCACACACTAGAGGGTGCTGTGAGTACAGGATCACACACTAGAGGGTGCTGAGAGTAGAGGATCACATACTAGAGGGTGCTGAGAGTAGAGGATCACAAAATAGAGGGAGCTGAGAACAGAGGATCACACAATAGAGGATGCATAGAGCAGAGGATCACACAATAGAGGGAGCTGAGAGTAGAGGATCACACAACAGAGGGAGCTGAGAGCAGAGGATCACACAATAGAGGGAACTGAGAGTAGAGGATCACACAATAGAGGGAGCTGAGAGCAGAGGATCACAAAATAGATGGAGCTGAGAGCAGAGGATCACACAATAGAGGGAACTGAGAGTAGAGGATCACACAATAGAGGGAGCTGAGAGCAGAGGATCACACAATAGAGGGAACTGAGAGCAGAGGATCACACAATAGAGGATGCATAGAGCAGAGGATCACACAATAGAGGGAGCTGAGAGTAGAGGATCACACAATAGAGGGAGCTGAGAGTAGAGGATCACACAATAGAGGGAGCTGAGAGCAGAGGATCACACAATAGAGGGAACTGAGAGTAGAGGATCACACAATAGAGGGAGCTGAGAGCAGAGGATCACACAATAGAGGGTGCTGAGAGCAGAGGATCACACAATAGAGGGAGCTGAGAGTAGAGGATCACACAATAGAGGGTGCTGAGAGCAGAGGATCACACAATAGAGGGAGCTGAGAGTAGAGGATCACACAATAGAGGGAGCTGAGAGCAGAGGATCACAAAATACAGGGAGCTGAGAGCAGAGGATCACAAAATAGAGGGAGCTGAGAGCAGAGGATCACAAAATAGAGGGAGCTGAGAGCAGAGGATCACAAAATAGAGGGAGCTGAGAGCAGAGGATCACAAAATAGAGGGAGCTGAGAGTAGAGGATCACACAATAGAGGGTGCTGAGAGCAGAGGATCACACAATAGAGGGAGCTGAGAGCAGAGGATCACAAAATAGAGGGAGCTGAGAGCAGAGGATCACAAAATAGAGGGAGCTGAGAGCAGAGGATCACAAAATAGAGGGAGCTGAGAGCAGAGGATCACAAAATAGAGGGAGCTGAGAGCAGAGGATCACAAAATAGAGGGAGCTGAGAGCAGAGGATCACAAAATAGAGGGTGCTGAGAGCAGAGGATCACAAAATATAGTGTGCTTAGGGTAGAGGATCACACAATAGAGGGAGCTGAGAGCAGAGGATCACACAATAGAGGGAGCTGAGAGCAGAGGATCACACAATAGAGGGAGCTGAGAGTAGAGGATCACACAATAGAGGGAGCTGAGAGTAGAGGATCACACAATAGAGGGAGCTGAGAGTAGAGGATCACACAATAGAGGGGTGCGTGAAGATGAGACACCACATGGAGAAAGATAAGAGAACGAACCACTGAGAGTGAATGAATAAAGAAATAACGAAGCACATCACAAATAATAAAAATAATAATAATCAGAAAGAGGGGAATAAGACCTTAACAAAATATAAACGAATAAACCAAAAATAGGAATAAAGCCGAGGATTAGAAAATGTGAAGGAAAGGGTAATACCAGGTGGGTAATACATAGGTAATAAAAGGCTAACAAAGTTAAGATAAAAGAGCTAACTTGAGACAATAAAGTGTCAGGACCGAGCGGTCTCGACTCTCTGTCTTGTGCTTATGTACTCGTGCTTGTACGGTCAGGCCTCAGCTCATGGGCCCCGATTTTTCTGGCGTTGGGTTATCAATTGTACTCCCGATTCTAATTTGTTTTTAAAACAAATTTTTTGTTTAACTCTGAATGGAGTTAAACTCCATTGACACCTGCTTTAACTTACACAACATATGCCTGTCATTCTAGACACACTTCCTTACCACTCTCACACTGGACACATGCTTCTCTACTACTCTCACACTAAACAAGTGCTTCCTTAATTGTTTCACACTAAACAAGCACTACTTTACTTTTATCAATCTCTTCCCATTAAACTCTTCTGGGACATTTACATATCGTGAATAATGTTCTCTCTCTCTCTTCTCTCTCTCTCTCTCTCTCTCTCTGGCTTTGGCGTTGTCAAGTTCTTTCAATTATTACAGACATTTCCGCCCTCCCAATTACGGATCAATATTATACTTTCTTATACTTATACTTTATAGAAAGCTCTTATACTTCCTATCATCCTACTGTACCTCTTTAGAGATAACTCTCCCACCACAGACATTTAGTTCTTCACTACATGAAGGCAATAGGCTGTTGGATACTATCTTCCTAGAGGTGCAGGTGAATTAGTATTTCAGTGAAACACACGTAATTTTCAGTACAGGGAAGCGAAGGTAGCCGTTTCCTCTAGTGCTATCCTATCGCAATCTTCTAATGGGATACGATAACATAGTTTCCCCTTCGCCTGGAGATCTTGTGCAGTTTTCTTTCCTTTGGTAGGACTGGTGTAAATAATGATTCTCTTCGTCTGAAGATCTGGATCTATCGTACGTTCTCCTTCGTCCGGTTCTCATGACGCAGGTAAAGCACTTTGTCACTCTGGCCATATTGCGTCCCTTTGCGTCAGCAACCATTGTGGCGTGACGCACGTGGAGGAGCCTCTCATTGCTAATGCTTCATCAAAGACAGACACACACACACACACACACACACACACACACACACACCCACACACCCACACACACACACACACACACACAAGAAAATCTTTAATAGAATAATACAACATCAAAGACCAGATACAAAGAAAAGGTTGAAGAAGAATTGCGGTGTTTGATACAAACAACTGGTTGCTCCTTGTCAAGCGTGTTTGTTGTTTGTTTCATATCTGTTTTATTTTAAAGCAAAACTATGCGGAAAGTTGAATGAGGTGAGCTCACCATGCCACTGTCGCCTGATGGATAGAAAATGGAAAATGGTGAAAGGAATATTAGCCCAGAATGTGAAGCACAGGTGTATGTACTCGGGTGCTGTATCTTCTCTTTTGTGTACTCATAAATATACTCATCTTGTTGTACTCACCTAGTTGTGCTTGCGGGGGTTGAGCTTTGGCTCTTTGGTCCCGCCTCTTAACTGTCAGTCAACTGGTGTACAGATTCCTGAGCCTACTGGGCTCTATCATATCTACATTTGAAACTGATTATGGAGTCAGCCTCCACCACATCACTGTCTAATGCATTCCATCTGTTAACTACTCTGAGACTGAAAATGTTCTTTCTAATGTCTCTGTAGCTCATTTGAGTACTCAGTTTCCACCTGTGTCCCCTTGTTATACATCCCCTGTGTATTCTGGTGTAATACGTATATTCGTACTAAAGAGTTTGGTTTTGTCCACCCTGTCAATTCCCCCGAGAATTTTGTAGGTGGTTATCATATCTCCCCTTACTTTTCTGTTTTCCAGGGACGTGAGGTTCAGCTCCCTTAACCTTTCCTCGTAGCTCATACCTCTCTGTTCTGGGACTAGTCTGGTGGCATTCCTCTGAATCTTTAACTTTGTCTTGTGGTTAACTAGGTATGGACTCCATGGTGGAGCTGCATACTCCAGGATTGGTCTGACATAAGTAGTATACAAGGTCCTGAACAAATCCTTACACAAGTTTATAAAGACAGTTCTTATATTGGCCAGTCTAGCATATGCTGCTGATGATATCCTTTTGATGTGGGCCTCTGGGGACAGGTTCGGTGTGATATCGACCCCCAGATTTTTCTCTCTGACTCTTGCAGGATTTCACCTCCCAGATGGTACCTTGTGTTCAGCCTTCTGCTCCCTTCGCCAAATTTCATTACTTTACACTTTTCTGAGTTGAATTTTAGTAACCATTTTCAAGGTCATTCTTCCAGTTTGTCCGAGTCGTCCTGTAGTCTCTGCCTATCTTCATCTATATTGATTCTTCATCATTTTTTCATCATCAGCAAACATTGAGAGGAATGAGTCTATACCCTCTGTAAGATCGTTTACATATATTAGAAACAGGATGGGTCCAAGTATAGAGCCCTGTGGGACTCCGCTGGTGACATCTCGCCACTCTGATGTCTCCCCCCTCACTTGTACTCACCGTTTCCTATTGCTTAGATACTCCCTTATCCACTGGAGCACCTTACCTTTTACTCCATCATGTTGCTCCAACTTTTGTAACAGCCTTTTATGGGCTACTGTGTCAAAGGCTTTCTCACAGTCCTAGAAAATTCAGTCTTTCCACCCTTCTCTTTATTGCCTAACGTTTGTTGCTTGGTCATAAAATTCTATTAAGCCTGTGAGGCACGATTTACCATCACTGAATCCATGTTAGTAGTGTGTTCCAAAGCTATTTCCCTCCTGATGCTCTACGAGCCTTTTCCTCACGATCTTCTCCATCACCTTGCATGGAATACATGTTAGGGAAACTGGCCTGTAATTCAGTGCCTCTTGCCTGTCACCCTTTTTGAATAATGGGACTACATTAGCTGTCTTCAAGCTTTCCGGTAGGTCTCCTGCTTCAGAGTGACCTGTTATACACCATAGAAAGAGGCACACCTAGTGCTTCTGCACCTTCTTTTAGTATGCACAGTGAGATTCTGTCAGGCCCAACAGCCTTTATCACATTCATCTCCAACAGATTCCTTTTGACCTCATCACTGGTGAGCACAAATTCCTCCAAGGTTACGTGGTTTGCCGCCGCCTCATTTAGTGCATGGGGTTCTCCTTATTCTATTATGAAGACCTCCTGGAATATCTTGTTGAGTTCTTCACACACTTCCTTGTCATTCTCTGTGTATCTGTCCTCTCCTTTTCTCAGTTTCATCACTTGTTCCTTCACTGCTGTTTTCTTCCTGATGTGGCTGTGGAGCAGTTTTGGTTGTGTGTGTGTGTGTGTGTGTGTGTGTGCACATACTCATCTAGTTGTACTCACTTAGTTTTGCTGGCGGGGGTTTAGTTCTGGCTCTTTGGTCCCGCCTCTCAACTGTCACTCGACTGATGTACAGATTCCTGAGCCTACTGGGCTCTATCATATCTACCTTTGAAACTGTGTATGGAGTCAGCCTCCACCACATCACTGCCCAATGCATTCCATTTGTTAACTACTCTGACACTGAAAAAGTTCCGTCTAACGTCCCTGTGGCTCATTTGGGTACTCAGTTTCCATCTTCATCCCTTTGTTCGCGTCCCCCTACCACCGTGTTAAACAATTTATTTTTATCTACCCTGTCGATTCCTCTGAGAATTTTGTAGGTAGTGATCATGTCTCCCCGAACTTTGTTATCTTCCAGCGAAAGATGTGTGTGTGGGGGGGGGGGGTTAAAGCTTGTGCCGTGCGTAGACCTGTTTAAGCATTCATGCAACAAGGGCTGAGGAAGTGTGTGTGTGTGTGTGTGTGTGTGTGTGTGTGTGTGTGTGTGTGTGTGTGTGTGTGTGTGTGTGTGTGTGTGTGTGTGTGGTGTGTACTCATCTATTTGTACTCACTACCTTTTTTCTTGTGTCTGCTGGATCGAGCTTTAGCTTTGGCCTTTCTAGTCGTTGGTTGTCTCTTGCTCCGACTTCTGTCTCATTCCTCTATCAAATCTACTCTTCACCTGATGACCGGAGCTCACCTCTACAACTCACCTCTTTTGTTCAGTCAATTTTTCCCATTACTCAAACGCTAAAAGAAAACCTCCTATCGCTACGACATCTACTTCTCAGACTTCTATCTACATCCAATTGTTCTATTGACCCTTATTTAGATCATCTATCCTATCTTAATCCCACCCTAAGTATTTGGTAAGTTTCTATTATGTTTCCTTTGTCGCTTTTTTTTTTTTCCAGCAATGTCAGGTCTAGTTCTTTCATTTTTTTTTATACCTAATCTCTTGCAATTTCGGAACGAGCTTCGTTGGAAGTCTCTGAACCTTTTTCAAGTTTTCTTGTGTAGGTTTAGAGACGAGGGCTCCAGGGATAGGGCGGCGTACTCAAAAGCTGGTGTCACATAGGGTGTATACGTGGATCTAAATGAATCATAATACAAGTTCCTGAATGATGTTTTCCACTTTTGTCATTGTAGAGTATGTTGCTGATGTTATCCTACTTGTATGTGGCCCTGAAGGCTGAGTGTTATAACCCTGGCTTATGTAAGGCTGATGTAAGACTTAGTGACTATTTCTCTTGTCGTAACAGGGAAGAGGTTTCACTTCACTTCAAATGTATACCGTCCTGGCGCCCTATCACACTTCCACCCACTTACACTTACTTGTATAAGTAGTAAGCATTTCTCGGACCTACTCGGCAGCCTGTCTAAGTCCTCTTGGAGTATTGGAGAGCCTCCATATCTCGCGATTGTTCTCATTAATCTTGCATCATCAAGAAACAACACCATATAAGAATCGATTCTTGTGGTAAAGTCATTAACATAATTGAGAAACAGTATGGGCTCCAGGACCGACCCCAGAGGAACTCCGCTTGTTACACTGGCGTCAGTCCGACTTCTTGACTCTCATTGTGACTCTCACTCTCCTATCTGTTAGGTATTCTCTTATCCATGTCAGTGCTCTTTCACTTGCTACTGCCTGGATCTTACGTTTATGTAGTTGTGTCTTGTGTGGAACCATCCAGAAACACATTGTCCAACTTTCTTGGTCGTGTCTTTTTTTCGATTTCTTTATCATAGAATTCCAGATGGTTTGTCAGGCACGATTTTCCCTTTTCTAAAACAATATGTCGATGTTTGTTGACAAATATGATATTCTCTGTGTTTATATAACTAGTTTTATCTTAATTAACCTCTGGAGTACATTACAGGGGATGCTTATCAGTGCTAATGGTCTGTAGTTTGGTGTCTTCTTTCTCCTTTCCGATATATTGGTACGACATTCGCCATCTTCCGACATCTGGACAAAACTCTTCTCAATTGACTGAAGACCAGAGCTGAAGGTATGCCGAGGACCTGTGCCACTTCTTTTAACATTCATAGTGAAATATTATCTGGGCCCCCAGCTTTATCTTCATGTAATGATGCTAATTTTACCTCATTATTTCCTGTGTTGTTATCTCCATGGAGGAGTCACAATAAGGTAGCTGAAATATGTTGACCAAACCACACACTAGAAAGTGAAGGGACGACGACGTTTTGGTCCGTCCTGGACCATTCTCAAGTCGATTGTTATCGACACAATCGACTTGTTATCTCCATATTTGTTAGCCTCTCGTATACGGTTGCTGCATCCTCTCCTAGCAACAGGAGCTGCTCCGAGTCGGTCGTGAACACGCCTGGCGGGAACTGGCGACCTGCAGTTTACAAACTTCCTCCTCATTTCCTTCTTGTACTCCCGCCACTCTTGCATGATCTGGTCACAGGGTTGTGTACTGTTATTTTTCCCTTCGCATGTGACTATGTAGTAACTTGGGTTGTTTCTTTGTGTTGGATCTTCTTGAAATTCTTATCTTGAGATGATTTCGGGGCTTAGTGTCCCCGCGGTTCGGTTCTCGACCACGCCTCCACCCCCCAGGAAGCAGCCCGTAGCAGCTGTCTAACTCCCAGGTACCTATTTACTGCTAGGTAACAGGGGCATCTGGGTGAAAGAAACATTTTGTCCATTTGTCTTCGCCTCCACCGGGGATCGAACCCGGAATCTCAGGACTACGAATCCGAAGCGCTGTGCACCCAGCTGTCAGGCTCCTTGGATGCATTGTCATTTTTTTTCTGATGCTCTGGTTAGGTTTTCATTCCTTGCTCTGTTGCATCTATTCTGGTTTTCTTCTGGCCCCTGTTCTCTATTTTTGGTTTCAATCCCTCCTGCTTTTATTTTAGTTTTTTGGCATTGTCTTTTGAACAATTTTGTATTAAATTCGCTCGATGTCTGTACCCTATTATTGGTATGAATTTGTCTTCAGCCACTTTGCATCTCCACCTGATTTGATCCATCATCCACTGACGTGTCTTCCTCTTAATTTCAACTACCCAAAGACACTTCCCAGGTAATCTCTTACTTTCACGTAGTCCCCATTTCCCAAAGGCTACTCTCCTTCCCCTTGACTCTTGTTCCACGGAAGTTAGCATGTTGTTTTAATTCATCCATATAGTCAAAGACAACTCAAATTATACCAGGTTCCTTTGCTCTAATCCTTTCTTTTACTTCCGCTGCTTGGGTTGTAACTCCATCAGCCATGTGTATCTTCTCGTAAGGTTCTTTTTGGACATTTCTTGAAAAGAGAGAGAGAGAGAGAGAGAGAGAGAGAGAGAGAGAGAGAGAGAGAGAGAGAGAGAGAGAGAGAGAGAGAGAGAGAGAGAGAGAGGTTGTGGAGTAAGGGAGATGAAGCTGAAGAGATATGGGGCGATTGCCAAGCCGTTGAAAGGGGGGGGGGGGAAGGTTGAGGGATTGGGGGAAAAGGGGTAGATGGATGCTATATGCTATCGTCTTATGCTATCTTCTGTCTAGCCTTATGCTATCGTCTTGTCTTACTCCTCCTCATAATTTTAGCATCATCAGCAAACATTCTATGAATGTGATTGTGTGTTACTGAACATGATCAAAAAGTTAGATCGATAATTCAGACGCCAATCTTTAAATCTCTCTCGTGTTCTTCACTTATAAAACAAAAAACAAACAAAACAATTTAACTCTCCAAATTGTAGTTTATAGTTAAAATGGGGCTGAAGCCGCTCACTAAACGACGCGTTTTGTTAAATACACTTTAGTATCCTTGGATGAAGAGGTAAACTGCAGCATCCTTGGAAGGAAAGGTAAACTGAATACACATGGTGCAGAGAGCAGTAAATATTCCATGCAGGAGTGAAGAGAGAGGAGGTAGTTTACCCTGTCGAGGAGACGAGGGGTAATGACTGGCCTGTATTCTCATTGGTTGGTTGGGGACAGTAGGCGTGGTCGTAAACTAGCAGTTCTGAACAAATCCACAAGGGCCGTGACGAGGACTCGAACCTGCGTCCGGGAGCATCCCAGACACTGCCTTAATCGACTGAGTGTAAGGCAGTGTCTGGGATGCTCCCGGACGCAGGTTCGAATCCTCGTCACGGCTTTTGTGGATTTGTTCATTTGATGCATCACGTTATTGTGATCTCTGTGTGTGTCTTGCAGTTCTGCCTTGGTCTTGTTGATGGCAGGTAGTAGTAGTAATATATAACTTAAGATTAAGTTATATATTACTCCTCAGCTCTCTCTTGCCTATTTAATGCCTGTCCCTACCTGTCCTCATCACAATCGACTTGAGAATGGTCCAGGACGGACCGAAACGTCGTCGTCCCTTCAATTTCTAGTGTCTGGTCTGGTCAATATAACTTAATTCAAGCCATACATGTCAACTTGGGGGGAAATTGAGTTTGACTAGATTTCAACAATAAGGGTTGAACAATAAAGGATTTCAACAATTTTCATTATTAGTTTGTTGCATCAGTTGCAAGGCAGTATGAGACAGCCAGCCTCTGCATCCGGCTCCTTATCACTCATTACTGTTCCATCTCCACCCTCTTGCTGCCTCTTTGATCTTCAGTCTCCTCTTGTTCTTTCACTTTCTTCTTCACTCTTCTTCTGGGGACGTCCTCCCTCTTACACTCTTCCTGTTTCCTCATTCCCTTTATTTGTCTCCCCGTTCATCCTTTTCCTCGTCAACCTCATCTAAATCTTTCTATTCCCTTTTCTTATTCTTAATCTTAATCTTTCTTAATATTCTTAATCCTCTCTCTCTCTTTCTCTTACTGCTCGTCCTCTACCTACAATTCGTTATTCTCTTATTCCATCTCTTCCAATCCATATATCTCTTCCCCCTGCCTTTTCCTGCTCATTTATTATAGAAATTATGGTATCTCCAACAGAGTGAATGAGGTGAAAGAGAGTATCTAGGAGGCAGACCCTGTTTTACCTGAACCAGACACACAATTTCAGGAGAAGATTACAGGTGTAGTGTGTCCCAGAGTCTTCCACTGCATTAAAAATCAATGAAAACTATTTTTTGGAGGAGTAGGGTGGGGTTGGGTGGGGAGTGGGATCCTGCACTCCCACTCACTCGCAGTGGGAGTGGAGGATTGAGGTATTTACAGTTACACACACACACACAATGGAAATGCAGAATGTGAATCACAAAAATCATATTGGATCTGGTGGAAGCAAAATAGTGATCCAGGATCCATTTCTCTGACCATCCTTGAAGAATGTCATGAAGATTTGTATCTATCTTCTGTCCCGCCTCTTCTCATTCTTTATGCACTTGCAAATATGATAGATGGGACCCTGCTAGCAGCGTTTGCATACGATGCAACAGAGAACAACATACACATCGTTGAAACCGCAGCAATAACTGCTCACGGAATGAAAGAAAAATCTCTATTCCTGGGAGATTTCAACATAAGAAACATGGATTACTTTGCAAGAAATCGATGCAGTGGACCCCTGTTGAAATAGCACAGATGTTGCAGCAGTGAACAACCTAACATAACAAGTCCAAGGGGAAAAGGTGGGTAAAAGAAGGGGAACAGACCAATCAGATTAGATCCCGATTTAACTCAAGAATGAGCCAAACTTTGTGTGAAAAAAGACTACACAATATCCCGATTTAACTCAAGAATGAGCCAAACTTTGTGTGAAAAAAGACTACACAATATCCCGATTTAACTCAAGAATGAGCCAAACTTTGTGTGAAAAAAGACTACACAATATCCCCATTCCAGGGGCCATCGTGTTCTGGTGTTCGAATACATTGTTCGAACTAAAACCAAACCAAGTGGGCAGAGAATAGAAGATAAGACTGGGAGCCGGTCGGCCGAGCGGACAGCACACTGTACTTGTGACCCTGTAGTCCCGGGTTCGATCCCTGGCGCCGGCGAAAAACAATGGGCAGAGTTTCTTTCACCCTATGCCCCTGTTACCTAGCAGTAAAATAGGTACCTGGGTGTTAGTCAGCTGTCACGGGCTGCTTCCTGGGGGTGGAGGCCTGGTCGAGGACCGGGCCGCGGGGACACTAAAGCCCCGAAATCATCTCAAGATAACCTCAAGATAAGCCTACAGAAGAGGGAAGTATGAATGAAAAAAATACAGAAATCACGCGTGCCAATGAACTCTGCGCCTTACAAATGCTCAGAAACTGAAGACAGATTTATTCCAACACTAAATACTAAAACGGCATCAACATAAACAAAACAGACGAGCATCAGAACTGTTTTAAAAACTCAAGGATGGTATTCAGAACACTGAATACCACCTACGTGAGACCAGAGCTCGAGTACGCATCGCGGGCCTATAGTAGTCCCCCCCACCCCCCTACCTATTTCAAAAAGTCATGAAAAGTTACAAAAGTTTGCAAACAAGGTCCATCCCAAAATTACATAGGATATGACGACATTACATTTTGGAGGACGGAAAGGGAACTCTCTCAAGAGAGAAAGCGGCAATCTATTACGACCATATAGCAATGGAAAGGGGGTTAGGATAAGGATTTGGTGATGGGACGGGGGAAAAGGAATGGTGTCCAACCCCTTGGACGGTCGGGGATTAAACGCCGACCTGCATGAAGCGAGACCGTCGCTCTACCGTCCAGCCCAAACGAGGCAGCGAACTGAACAAAACAGAACGAGAGAGAGACGTAGTAGTAATTCTGGACAGGAGACAACGTCAGAGCAACATGATACAGATGGTAAAGAACAAAATTAGGGTATTTGGCATGAAGGAAAATGAGTGTATGTTGCAGAGAATATGACAGGAATGGAATATCAAGAACGCGAGGAGGCATGACTGGAAGGCATGACATTGAGTAAGAGAAGTAGGAAAACATATTGAAGTAGAATGGGAAGGTAGAAGACCACAGTATCCAAGACTGTAAAGGTAGATATGCCAGGATACTTGTCGGTCGGGAGTCACTGGATTAGACGACCGTCGGCAGGATTCAGGGAGGGCGTGCACGCACGCACGCACGCACACGAACACACACACACACACACAAAAAACATAAAAGAGCCAGAGCTCAACCCCCGCAAGCACAAATAGGTGAGTACACACACACACACAGGAATAAATTAGACAGTCCAAGATATGATGGGCTTAATCATATGGAAATGCAAGGAGGCCGAAGAGAGATTTATACCAACAGTAAAGGGAAAAAATAAGAAGGAATATAATAACCCATGGTTTAATAGACAGTGTCAGGAAGCAAAAATGGCCAGCAGGCGGGAGTGGAGGAAGTACAGAAGACAAAGGACAGAGGACAACAGGATCAGATGCAACAGAGCTAGGAACGATTACATTAACATACGAAGAGTATCGGAAAGAAATTATGAGAACGATATTGCGATCAAAGCGAAAAAGTAACCTAAATTACTACACAGCCATATAAGAAGAAAAATGTCGGTGAAGGATCAAGTGACAAGACTAAGGAAAACACAGAATACACAGAAACTAACAAGGAAATCTGTGAGGCACTAAATGCCAGTTTCCATGGAGAGTTCAAACGGAGTCTGAGCAGCTCCCATTGTTAGAAGAGATTACCCTAGAAGAAAGCCTATCAGATATAGAGGTGACAGCAGAGGAGGTAGTGAAACAGCTGACAACACTGGATGTAACTAAAGCAGTTGGATCAGACAAAGTATCACCGTGGATACTAAAGAGAGACAATGCAGGCCCTCAGCGTGCCTCTGGCAAGGATTTTTAATGAGTCACTCATGTCGGGAGAATTGCCCAGTTGATGGAAGAAGGCAAATGTCATACCGATTTTCAGTAAAGGGGATAGGGAGGAGGCAAGTCCCTAGCTTGGGTAAGGAACTACCTAACAGGAAGGAGCCAGAGAGTAACGGTAAGGGGCGAGAAGGCGAACTGGCGAACAATAATGAGTTGAGTACCTCAAGGATCGGTGCTGGGACCAATTCTATTCCTAATGTACGTTAATGACATGTTTACAGGAGTAGAGTCCTACATGTCGATGTTCGCAGATGACGCAAAATTAATGAGAAGAGTTGTGACAGATGAGGATTGTAGGATCCTCCAAGAGGACTTGAACAGGTTGCGGAGATGGTCAGAGAAATGGCTACTTGAGTTCAACACGAGCAAATGCAAAGTTATGCAAATGGGATTAGGTGATAGGAGACTTAAGGGACAGTACACAATGAAGGAGAACTGCCCACTTGTGATAATTCGAGAAAGAGACCTGGGAGTGGACGTAACACCTAATCTAACTCCTGAGGCACATATAAATAGGATAACGACAGCAGCGTACTCTACACTGGCAAAAGTTAGAACATCATTCAGAAACCTAAGTAAGGAGGCATTTAGGGCGCTTTACACTGCCTACGTGAGGCCAGTCTTAGAGTATGCCGCCTCATCATGGAGTTCCCATCTGAAGAAACACATAAGGAAACTGGAAAAGGTCCAGAAATTTGCAACAAGACTTGTCCCAGAGTTACGACGGATGTTATATGAAGAGCGCCTGAAGGAACTGAACCTTATGACACTAGAAAAAAGAAGGGAGAGAGGGGGAATATGATAGGAACGTATAAAATACTCAGGGGTATTGACAGAGTGGACATAGACGAAATGTTCACACGTAATAATAACAGAACGAGGGGACATGGATGGAAGCTGGAAACTCAGATGAGTCACAGAGATGTTAGGAAGTTTCTTTTAGCGTGAGAGTAGTGGGAAAATGGAATGCACTTAAGGAGCAGGTTATGGAAGCAAACTTTATTTATAATTTTAAAACTAGATATGATAGGAAAATAGGACCGGAGTCATTGCTGAAAACAACTGATGGCTAGAAAGGCGGGATACAAGAGTCAATGCTCGATCCTACAGGCACAAATAGGCGAGTACAAATAGGTGAGCACACACACACACACACACACACACACACACACATTCCTCTCAATGTTTGCTGATACCAAAATTAAATTATGAGATGGATCAAGACAGGAGGACAGTATGAGGCTTCAAGAAGACCTGGACAAACTGAAGGAATGGTCCAACAAATGGTTGTTAGAGTTTAACCCAAGCAAATGTAATGTAATGAAGATAGATGTAGGGAGCAGGAGGCCAGATACAAGGTACCATTTGGGAGATTAAATTATTCTAGAATCATAGAGAGAAAGACCTGGGGTTGATATCACGCCAGACCTGTCCCCCGAAGCCCACATGAAGAGGATAACATCAGCAGCATATGTCAGCTTGGCTAACATAAGAACGGCCTTTAGAAACTTGTGTAAGGAATAATTCAGAACTTTGTATACCACGTATGTCAGACCAATCCTGGAGTATGCAGCTCCAGCATGGAGTCCATATCTTATCATGCGTAAAACTAAATTGGAGAAGGCTCAGAGGTTTGCCACCAGACTAGTGCCCGAACTGAGGGACATAAGCTATGAGGAGAGACACGGGAATTAACCCTCACGCCGCTGGAAGACAGGAGAGTTAGGGGGGACATGATCACCACATTCAAGATTCTCAAAGGAATTGATAGGGTAGATAAAGACAGACTATTTAACACAAGGGGCACACACACTAGGGGACACATTTGGAAACTAAGTGCAGAAATGAGCCAGAGAGAGATATTATATATATTTTTTAAGTGTCAGAGTAGTTAACAAATGGAATGCATCAGGAAGTGATGTGGTGAGGCTGATTTCATATACAGTTTCAAATGTAGATATGATAGAGCCCAGTAGGCTCAGGAATCTGTACACCTGTTGATTGATGGTGTAGAGGCGGAACCAAAGAGCCGAAGCCCAATCCCTGCAAGCACAACTAGGTGAGTACACATGCACGTACACATGCACACACACATACACAGCGCTTTGGGGGATCGTAGTCCTAATGGTCCGGGTTCGATTACCGGCGAAGGTGGAAACAAATGGACAGAGTTTCTTTCATCCGGATGCCCCTGTTCACCTAGCAGTAAATAGGTACCTGGGAGTTAGACAGCAGTTACGAAGCTGCTTTCTGTGTGTGCGTGTAAAAAAATATTTAGTAGTTAGTAACAGTTAATTGACAGTTAAGAGGTTGACCGAAAGAGCAGAGCTCAACCCCAGCAAGCACAACTAGGTGCATGTAATTAGGTGAATACACACACACACACACACACACACACACACACCACACACACACACACACCACAAAACAACACACACACCACAAAACAACACACACACCACAAAACAACACACACACACACACAACACACACACACAACACACACCCACACACACACAAACAACACACACACCACAAAACAACACACACACCACACACACACACACACACAACACACACACACACACACACACACACACACACACACACACACACACACACACACACACACACACACGCAACACCAGTGTGCTGAACGCCCCAGACAAGTGCGCGCGGGGCGGCGAAGGGGCGCAGAAAACCAACATTACCTTCAAGCCGACGTCGACATACCTGTAGCCCAGCTTTGTGGGCGGCCGAGTCCTCGTCCACGCCGGTGATGAAGATGCCCAGGCCGTACTCCACGCCCCCTCGGATCATGAGCCCCAGGGACTCCGACCCAACCACCTCCACCTCCACCTGCAGGACGGGGGAGAGACTGTGAGACATACCAACACTTCGCTGAGGTCGCTCCCACCAGCAGAACGACCAGATCAAGGAGAGGGGAGAGAGGGGAGAGAGGGGAGAGAGAGGGAGAGAGGGAGAGACAGAGACAGAGAGAGATAGAGAGAGACAGAGACATGAGAGATAGAGTTGAAGTAGTTGATTAGTTGATTAACGTGGACGAGGCAGAACAAAAAACACAAATAGAATGGAGGTAGATCTGAAAGTATCCACCAGTAGATACTTTCTACTGGTAGAAACAGAGTAGAGGCACAGTAGAGGAGGCAAGAAGAGGATTGCAAAAGATTAAAGGTAATCTACAAGCGGCCTAATATACATGTCAGCTTGAAAATGTATCTACCGAAACTCATTCAATTACATGTCTAACCTACGCTTGAAACACTCCAGCGATTCCTACATTTATGATGTTGCCCGGTAATTTGTTCTATAAATCTAGTATCCTAATCCCATTTACAGTCTTTTAAGAATATAAATTGATCTATTTCTTATCCATTGTTTCGTGTTATATTCTATGATGATATTTTTGTTGCTGTATTTACATCCCATTTGTCATTATACCACATATTTCTGTATATTTCTTCCTATATTTCTTTCTTTATATATCTCATTCTATTTCTATAATGATATCCAACCAACACATCAGAAATTCATACTTGAAATGCGGCTAAACATGGGCAAGATAAAGCTAAAGAAAATCATGACATTTATTGCTAACTTTTTCTTCAAATAAATCCAAGTAGCATTATTTACGTTATTGTGTATGTTTAGGCAGAAATTTTTTGGCTATCCCAACTAATGATGGTTGGCACTGAGGACGGCGGGGGGGGGGGGGGCACTGAGGACGGGGGGGGGGGCATAACTGTCAATAATTTATGTTTCTTATATAATATAATAAAAATAATTCAAATAAACCAATTGAAATATTTTTCTTGAAAATAAAGAAAATCACTCGGCTTATTAGTCAAACTGGGCCTTGCATAGTATGCCGAGAAGTGCGTTCTGGCTACTAGGTACGATATATATATATATATATATATATATATATATATATATATATGGCACAACTCTCCTAAACACGAGAGTCAAGTATACAACTTTAGAACACTTTCCCACCAGGAGACTCGAACCCTAGCCAGCACAGAAGCCTTCCAGCAACTGGCATAACAGGTACGCCAGGTGGTGGAGAGGGTTAAGGCGTACCTGTTATGCCAGTTGCTGGAAGGCTTCTGTGCTGGCTAGGGTTCGAGTCTCCTGGTGGGAAAGTGTTCTAAAGTTATATATATATATATATATCTGTGTAATATTTTACGACATACAGAGACAAAAATATAGTTTTGAATTTTTGTTTTATTGGGTGCACAGTTTTTATGGAACTCTGCGACATATTATTTTCCAGGTCCAGATAGATGCAGTCGGCCTTCTGTTTCTTACAAGATCTCTATGGTTCTATTATCAAAACTAAGATGATTTGTTACGTAAGTCATACCTCTTCATCTATTTGCTTCAAGTGTGGGTCTCTCTTCCCTCACCCTAACTAGCGCTGACATGAACAATGTAAAAGTTATTAAGACTGATTAAAAATAAACTTAAGAATATTGCAGGCAAATATATCAGTTGCAATGAAAATATTATTATTATTTTCGTTATGGAGGCATTTAAACTTATCAAGGATAGCAACAATGACCTTCCCTCCGTTTAGATGTGTTGTAGAGAGGTTTCTGGTCTCGGTCTCAGCATCAACTAGTGAGGCATATTGTAGGTTTCTATGAGAGGAAGTTACCCGGAGAATTTGTCACTATCACTGATAACCTTATGCCCCACATCTGACCAGTTAGATCGTCGTCATACAGAAAATGATCACTGTGAGACCTTCCTCTCCTATCTCATAACAAAGTTACTAAAGGTAATATTCAATTTGTCAACAGAGCAGGATTATGTAAATTTGTTATCAAGTAGATGCAGATTTAAATACATCTTCTCGATACAATGTTAGAGTCCAACCTGCTCTCGCACGAGACAGTACATATATGACTTATTGCTTATAGTCACTATTTGACTGATTTATAAGTACATATGTGGTATATGCCAAGTTATATTTTGCTTTTAAGATATAAACTCTTCTTATAGATTTGCTAAACACCAATTTTCATATTAAGAATTTCTTTTTCAGTTTTATTAAACAATAGAGATTTTATACAATATTTGACAATATCCTGAGTTACTTTACACTTTATTTAAATATTTTGGTTTTGTTATTATTATTTTTATAAAACTGTAATATCAATATAGGTCAACCTCACCTCCCAACATGAAGTCAGGATCATGATTTGCAAAAGAAAATGGAGATATTTCAGGTAGCATCTCTGTATACACATCTGCACAGTTACTAGGGAAACGAGACGTGTACGCACAAGCGATCAAATACTACCGAACACTTTTAAAGCCAACTACAACAACTTTACATTGCATGTTATTGTATCACAGTAGAGAAGTGCGACTTCAAGGACACGATCATTTATTTCCGTGCTGTTCCGTGCATAACGTTTCCGTTATTTATTATTTCAGTGCTGGCAGTGAAAAAATAAAACACTTTCTACACATTTAAGAGAGAGATTTTCAAATTTATAAGATTGTTTACATGTTCACACATTCAGGGGTCTGAAACATCACAGTTTAATGTAATAACTTTAAAATCTTGTACAATGTTCTCTAGTCTGACCTTGATGACCAGGTTTTCCTATACTCCCCCTGACCTGATGTACGCACATTCTGTCTAAAAACTGTCGCAAGAGCACAGCATCTCTGTCCCTTTTGGATACATCAATCTTAAAACAGATGTATCTATTTTAATGTTTATATTTTTTATTTATAGAGATGCAATTTGACTCGTGTAACTTTGAAGCTTGCTAGAGTCACCCTGAAGGTATATACAGTAATCAGAGGTCCCCTTCCCAAAGGTTCCAAACCTATAACATCAACAACCTTTCCTCCTACAAAGGATGTCTGTACTGAATTTAAGCCCCAATTTAGTGACGTTATAAACACACCAACAAATATTTCTCATTTTTATTTTCCGTCCCTCGTTTTTCAGCTCGAGTTTAAGGACTCGAAATAGAACTTTTGTATCGGTAAAGCCTCCTAAAGTCCAGCTCACCGTCTGAAAGTCATCCAGGGGTGGCTTTAAACCGGCCGGTGTGCTGAGAGGCGAGGCTGGAGGTAGACGGGATGTGAGGGAACCAGGCGCGCCTGGCCTGCACTTCATCTTTCTCCACACGAATTTCTTCCGTATAATAAGAGTCGTCTGTTAATTTCGTCGGAGGCGGTAATGCAGTGTCAACAGTTTTGGCGTTTGTAGTCTCAAGGCTAACCGGGTGAGGGTGGTGAGGCAGCTAAGTCTCCTTAACAGCTGTAGCAAAGTTAAGGTCTGCAGTGATTACTGGCATATCATCAGAGCCTAGACTCTCACAGGAGATACGTTCTTGGCGTGAGTTGAGAAGCTGCGCGGAGGCTCAGTAACATAGCGACTCCTGCCAGGAGGAAATAAGAATTTCCAGGAAGAAGTGGAGGAATAATGCCAAGATGAGGCACAGGCACACAAGGTGCCTTACGAAGGCGGGGTCGGAGCCAGCGAGCCACATAGTGCCACCAATCATGTGTGTGTGTAAGGAGCCAGCGAGGCACCCTTAAGGCTCCCGCACGTGCTTGGTATATACATGGGCGCCAGGACCTGTTCTCCACCTTCCCCGGGTATACATTATATAGCGGGATATTGGTGTTGGGAGGTTGTGTGCTCGCCCTAGTGTGCCAGGTTCACGAAGCAGTTAAGTACGTACTTACGAATGTTTTTCTTCTTGGCACCTTCGTAGCGGCTACGTCGGTATTCAGGTAGGCATTTAAGAAGGAAAATCTTCGCAAGTACACCGCCTCGATTTAAGGACGGCCTCGACCACTCGTAGCTTTACGTAAACTGGATATAACTTAATTTTTCTCTACTACACAACACGGAAGATCGATTTTCTTATAAACAAAACATTTTAGTTAGAGAGTTTCAAGATAGAGTCCTTCGTGTTAACTATATATGCATTCTCTGCATGAAACTTGTAGTAAATATGTCTTTTATGATATTAGAATTAGTTTTATAATAGTCTGAACACTTTTGAACACACACAATATTATACCAGTAGTTATCAAGTAAATAAACACTGGTGAACATGAAATATGAGAGGGTGATGAACCTGGGCTGGTGGGAGCATTTCTATCACCAAATGCCCCTGTTCACCCAGTAATAAGTATGGCTAGGGGGGTGTACCGGAGCTATACATTCCCCTTTTTAATTTATTTTGTCTGGTTTTATTTTGAAATTAAATCTGGGTGAGACATAAAAGAAAATTATGCTGCACAAATGATCTTAGGTAAGGGTAAAAACTTCAAATACTTTTCTCATTGGATACTTAAACCTATAATTATGACTTTATGGACTATTATGGCCTGTTAAAAAAAAGGGGGGAAGTAGGGGTTACACAATTTGGCTGTGTGTGTAACAATAATTATCAAAAGAAGGCACTGTGTGTGTAACAATAATTATCAAAAGAAGGCACCAAGCCGGGAAGGCTATGTAGCAATAAGGCAGTGAGGTGAGGCAGCTACTTATTTGAGGAATGCTTATTTTATTCTATTTACCTTATAAGCTGAGGCAGGCTATTTTATTTGAGGAATGCTCAGCTGATTCCTCTACATTTAGCATGGAACAAACTTGTGTCCAAGACCTCTTCCTGTTACATAATTTGGCTGTGTGTAACAAAAATTATCAAAAGAAGACATCAAGCCGGGAAGGCTATGTAGTAGCATTGTGTGTAACAATTATTTTTTTTAACAGATAATGCACCTGTGAGTAAAACAAATCCTGTCAGCTGTAAAAATATTGATCCAGTTAAATAAAAAAAATATAATGAAAAATATTTATGGGTTGTTATCCTATTTTCTTCTAATGTATATCCTAAGAAGTGAAAAATTGAGATTGCACAATTTAATGATTTACAAGAAATACTAATAACATTGTTGTTGTCTTTTTATCTTCTAGTGTGGTTTGGTCAACATTACTAACATTACATATCAATATGATATCTTAATGATCCATTGTTGACATTTATGATATAATAAGGATAATACTGGTAATAATAAAAGCTATAATTTAAAACCTTTATTACTTATTTGTTTTTATTAACAAGCTTAGGTATACACAGCAATGTGCTGCTTCCCTATTCTATATGAAAGATTGCAGTGTAGATCATAAACTAGCTACAAGCTCATCCAACATCCCCACCTCACAGGACGGCCAGTCATACATGGAATCAGGAGAGAATAAGAAATGTAAGGCTGATCTATTAGCCTCCACTATCAAAATCTGGGTACAGCACAATAATATCTTCCAATATTCCTGAGTGTATGAAGTAATTACAGAGCTCAAAGTACCACATACCATTTGGTCTGAAGTCACTGATAACAGGGCAATCACAGATATAGTGTTGGAAATTATGTCCTCTCAAGTAGGACTGAAAACAGATGTTTTTTCACCTAGAGGTTATAAACCCATGGAACCGCCTACCCGCTGCAGCCGTAAATGCCAAAATTCAGCTAAAAAATATCATTAGGACAATTGGCGGGACTTAACAAGCCCCCGGCCTTATGCCCTCGTCGAGGCCACTAGACAGTTAGTGGCACTTGGGCAAATTTAGGTAAATAAATACATAAATAAATACCATATATCGCTTCTCAACTCTTGGAAGCGACAAGGAAGGCTATACACTATCTCTTAGAATTACGTATGTAAACCAAAAATGTAACATATTTGCTTACTACAATGTCGGTGCTGACTGTACAAGTTGAAAAAACAGTTTTACTTCGAAACATACTAATTTTATAAGAACATTCGACGTAAATAATTGGCAAATGCAGCACGGATAAGCTCCGATATGCCAGCGTCGTGATTGGCTACAGCTGTAAAATGAAAAATGTTACCTTCTGTCTGTTTGGCCAAACTAAAATCCTAGTGACATCTAGCGAGACCTAAGTGAACTACTCAAAAATCTTCGTAAGTATACTTTTCTGAATCGTACTTTGGTGCATTCTTAGCCGGTACTTAGGAACTTTAGTAGCACACACACTTACGAAGAAATACATGGAGCTTCGTGAATCTAGGTCCTGGTCAGCTGCCAAGGTCCACCATGTTTTGGCTCGCGCGCGCGTGCTTGCTTGTGTGTCTACTCACTTATTTGTACTTACCTATTTGTGCTTGCGGGGGTTGAGCTTTGGCTCTTTGGTCCCGCCTCTCAACTGTCAATCCACTGGTGTACAGATTCCTGAGCCTACTGGGCTCTGTCATATCTACATTTGAAACTGTGTATGGAGTCAGCCTCCATCACATCACTGCCTAATGCATTCCATCCATTAACTACTCTGACACTGAAAAAGTGTGTTTACTAGTTGTGTTTTTGCGGGGGTTGAGCTTTGCTCTTTCGGCCCGCCTCTCAACTGTCAATCAACTGTTTACTATTTTTTTTCCCACCCCACACCACACACACACCCCAGGAAGCAGCCCGTGACAGCTGACTAACTCCCAGGTACCTATTTACTGCTAGGTAACAGGGGCACTTAGGGTGAAAGAAACTTTGCCCATTTGTTTCTGCCTCGTGCAGGAATCGAACCCGCGCCACAGAATTACGAGTCCTGCGCGCTATCCACCAGACTACGAGGCCCCTATCCACCAACCTGTGTGTGTGTGTGTGTGTGTGTGTGTGTGTGTGTGTGTATTAGCAGCATATCCACGTTTACAACAATGTCTATATTTCCCTCACCTGGGCTCTGGGAGACCCGAACTGGAAACCCCACCCGAGTGAGGGGCCAAAGCTCTATCGACTGGGCTATGAGTAGTCTTAACAAGGAAATATTCCAAAACCACGAGGGTCAGCGGTTCGAGCCTCCCAGAGGTCCAGGTGAACGAAATATTGATTTCCACGGAAGTGTGGGCTGACAATTTAAATGTAAATATCATCAAAACACAAATCCTCGTAACACAATCTATCCACCGTACCTCTCCACTCACCCGTAACCAGCCACCAGGAAATAGGAAGCCGGATTTAAATTGGCTGTCAGATCACATTCCACGGCAAATCAGGCATCGTTAAACTTATTACAAAAACGTAAATAAACGCACGCATTTACAATGTTGTTTTACAGAGTAAGCATTTGGACCGTGTCGTTATCCTTCACAGTAAGCTCTTGAACGGTGTCGTTATCCTTCACAGTAAGCTCTTGGACGGTGTCGTTATCCTTCACAGTAAGCTCTTGGACGGTGTCGTTATCCTTCACAGTAAGCTCTTGGACGGTGTCGTTATCCTTCTCAGTAAGCTCTTGGACGGTGTCGTTATCCTTCACAGTAAGCACTGGACCGTGTCGTCATCCTTCACAGTAAGCACTTGGACCGTGTCATCATCCTTCACAGTAAGCACTTGGGCCGTGTCATCATTCTTCACAGTAAACACTTGGACGGTGTCGTCTTACACAGTAAGCACTTGGACGGTGTCGTCTTACACAGTAAACATTTGGACGGTGTCGTTATCTTTCACAGTAAGCACTTGGACGGTGTCGTTATCCTTCACAGTAAGCACTGGACCGTGTCGTCATCCTTCACAGTAAGCACTTGGACCGTGTCATCATCCTTCACAGTAAGCACTTGGACGGTGTCGGTGTCGTTATCCTTCACAGTAAGCACTGGACCGTGTCGTCATTCTTCACAGTAAGCACTTGGACGGTGTCGTCATCCTTCACAGTAAGCACTTGGACGGTGTCGTTATCCTTCACAGAAAGCACTTGGACCGTGTCGTCATCCTTCACAGTAAGCACTTGGACGGTGTCGTTATCCTTCACAGTAAGCACTTGGACCGTGTCGTCATCCTTCACAGTAAGCACTTGGACCGTGTCATCATCCTTCACAGTAAGCACTTGGACCGTGTCGTCATCCTTCACAGTAAGCACTTGGACCGTGTCGTCATCCTTCACAGTTAGCACTTGGACCGTGTCGTCATCCTTCACAGTAAGCACTTGGACCGTGTCGTCATCCTTCACAGTAAGCACTTGGACCGTGTCGTCATCCTTCACAGTAAGCACTTGGACCGTGTCGTTATCCTTCACAGTAAGCACTTGGACGGTGTCGTTATCCTTCACAGTAAGCACTTGGACCGTGTCGTCATCCTTCACAGTAAGCACTTGGACCGTGTCGTCATCCTTCACAGTAAGCACTTGGATCGTGTCATCATCCTTCACAGTAAGCACTTGGACCGTGTCGTCATCCTTCACAGTAAGCACTTGGATCGTGTCATCATCCTTCACAGTAAGCACTGGACCGTGTCGTCATCCTTCATAGTAAGCACTTGGATCGTGTCATCATCCTTCACAGTAAGCACTGGACCGTGTCGTCATCCTTCACAGTAAGCACTTGGATCGTGTCATCATCCTTCACAGTAAGCACTGGACCGTGTCGTCATCCTTCACAGTAAGCACTTGGATCGTGTCATCATCCTTCACAGTAAGCACTGGACCGTGTCGTCATCCTTCACAGTAAGCACTTGGATCGTGTCATCATCCTTCACAGTAAGCACTTGGACCGTGTCGTCATCCTTCACAGTAAGCACTTGGATCGTGTCATCATCCTTCACAGTAAGCACTTGGACCGTGTCATCATCTCAGAGAGCGAGAGAGCGAGAGAGCGAGAGAGCGAGAGAGCGAGAGAGCGAGAGAGCGAGAGCGAGAGATAGAATATGACAGTCCATCTTGAACCATCACCTGGAACCCCACTTCTAGCTCTAGTACCAACCGGTATCACAACCAACCCACTAACCCACTCCGCCCACCACCCACGCCTGGCCCACCCACCATGAATCCAAACCCACTCCGCCCACCACCCACGCCTGGGGTCCTGGCAAGTCGGGACTCCTAACTCAATATTCATGACAATATTCTTGCAAGCAATCCCGGAGCTTACTCAAGAAATCCTAACGCCACATCCAGCTGGTCCCCTTTCGACAGAAAAAGCAGTTTGCAAGCAATACGAGCGTGCGGATGATGGCTTGCAGGTTTGCAGAGAATCTGACAAATCCTCAACAATTCTTTCCCCCGATGCAGCTCGATTGTAAACAAAAGCATATTACGGGTAATGGTCGTGTTTGCATGCACCCGCGGACGCTGGTGTTTGCTCGCCAGCTTTTGGAGAGTGATCAATGGCCCGGGCCACACGTGTGGGGTCAGCAAACGACACCTTTGTTTGTGTGTGTTTTTAGAGGAGTCTGAGGCAGCCGTATGTGTGGGGCGCGTGAAGGTGTTATTGAAATTATCGTGCCTATGATGGTGCATATGTTGCACATGATGATGCCTATGGCACTTCCTGCTCATAGTTCCATTCCCTGTTCCAACCCTCTCCACCCCAAGTGTCCTCTGTCTCTGTCTCTCTGTCTCTCTGTCTCTCTCTCTGTCTCTCTCTCTCTCTCTCTCTCTCTCTCTCTGTCTCTCTCTCTGTCACATCCCCACGTAATTTATCTGTCAGATGTTCTCCCATTTCTGTCCCTCGCCACTAGACTCGTCCCACCGTGCCTCAACCATTCCTCCCCGCGCCCCGGGGACTGTGAGGAGAAGCATTTCGACTCGCTGTTCTCTTCCTCGTCAGCTGTGACCGGTCTGATTTATGGATTCCCGGAAGTTAGGTTTCATATGCGCCACTTGGAGCGTCTTTCAGGAAAGTCTCCATTCCAATCCCTTCTTTTTTTCACTATCAGTTCAATATTATACAGTTCTCGAGGCGGGGCAGTTGTATTAAGGTATATATATATATATATATATATATATTATATTCTGTAGCTATAGCGTATATATCGCCAAAAAGAGCATCTACGTATTGGCAGCTCTTGCACGAATCCGTCAAAGTGTTTTGAGCAACGACTACAGCAACACAGAATCCGACAAAATCGTGAGTAAGAAGCTAGGCGGTCATCTGAGTGAGGATAATCAAGGCCCCAAGGGTGGAAAATGATCCCCAAGGGAAGACATTGCAGTGTATTATAAAAATACATTCACTCAGGCATACAGGAAGGATGAGTAGGTGATACGAGATATAATTGACAGGAATTGTAAATCTTGCAGTGACAACGCAAGGATTCACCCTGTCATTTATTATATCAACCCTCGTACATCTTCCCTCATTATGAGAAATAACACCTCTGCCTCCTCCGACAAAGTGAGGTGTACTAATGTAATGTATCAATACAACTGCAGCTCTGGAGACTGTGTGCTCCGAAATATATGCTACATTCGACATTCCACGAATCAACCCGTTCTCGCACTTTCTTACAGTCAATATTGACTTATTAAATAAGTGCATATGTGACATACTAATTTATTATGAATATTTAAGTTTACCTTGAAAAGCTTCATAGAAAACACAGACCTTACCTAACCTTCTTAGTATGTTAAGATAAGCATCTTATTGCTTCGTAATTACAATTATTACTTAACCTATACCTATATTAGGTTATAGGCAATAAGATGCTTATCTTAGTATGTTAAGATAAGCATCTTATTGCTTCGTAATTACAATTATTACTTAACCTTTACCTATAATAGGTTAAGTAATAATTGTAATTACGAAGCAATTATCTTAACATACTAAGAAGATTAGGTAAGGTCGGTGTTTTCTATGAAGCTTTTCAAGGTAAACTAAAATATTCACAATAAATTAGTATGTCACATATGCACATATTTAATAAGTCAATATTGACTATACGAAAGTGCGAGAACGGGTTGCACGAATACATTGAGTAGTACACTTCATTTGCAAGACCGTCCTGGTGTGCCCGGTATTAAGCAACATCACTCTTAATACCACAACACCATCCTGAATTGTCAAGACATAGTGAAAGATACGACAGTAATCACATGCACATCGTAGGAGGCTTCGTGTATCGGAGGCTGTGTTCATTTGGGAGCTGAAGCCGGTAATCAGCATCCAGATGAATTCGACTTCGAACATACAACTGTTCAATGGGCCTCTACTGACCCAGAAGGAAGATGTAAGACCTGACAGCTGGAAACCGGAGTCAGGCAACAATCATCTCACCCTACCTATTTTGATTCCTACGTTTAAGGGGGGGGGGGTTAAGTGAATCGCAGAGTGAGGTGTACCCACACTTACAAATGTCTAGAATTCTCCTTGTATGCCCCAAGTTACAGCCCCGCTCCTCTGCCATGTAAGTCCACAACAGGCTCACCATAGTTCGTGCTACTTGGAACTTTTTGTTCCAAGTAGCGAATCTTAAACAACAACAACAACCTTGTATGCATGCGACGGTAGTAATGTGGGGTCTCCTGACCCCACATTACTGTCATTGTTGACCAGACCACACACTTGAAGGTAAAGGGTCGACGACGTTTCGGTCCGTCCTGGGCCATTCTCAAGTCGATTAAATCGACTTGAGTCGACTTGAGAATGGTCCAGGACGGACCAAAACGTCGTCGTCCCTTCACCTTCTAGTGTGTGTGGTCTGATCAACATACTTTAGCCACGTTATTGTGATTCATCGCCTACTGTCATTTTGTGGACACAATGCGACCCAAACGTCTGAAGGTTAGAGCTACTCCCCTTTACGGTCATGCTTTCTGGAAAAGCGATATTCTTAAGGTCCTGAAGGACGTTACCGGCATCACACCCACTGACATTAGTCAGGAAGGTAAAGATATCGTGCTCTTCTTTTCATGTGAGGAAGAGCTAGAAAAACTCTTGACCAACGATGCCATACTTCACAAGGAGCACCACCTACAGCCTCACTACCGACGTCAGTTCCTGGCCGGAGGAACTGATTTTACCAGCAGGACCAGCCAATGGATCCCTGACCGACCGCAACAAGAGATCATTTACAATGTCGAAGACGAAAGTCCGAGCCTGGGTGTATTTAACTTAGAGCTCTGAAACACCAACAAATCATCACTGAAGATTACTTTCATCACCATAGCTGCGGCCACCCAGGCTGCCACACAAGGTTTCTACTGCTTCGGCTTACAAATACCACCCCACCAAGTAAAATAGGAACGATACCATGAGATCCAGCAGTGCTTCAAGTGCTACGAGCTCTCCCACCCCACCAACAAGTGTGAGCACCCTGTCCAGAAGTGCAGCTTGTGCTCACTGGACCATCACAACTCCGTATGCGACCGGGAGCCGGTCGGCCGAGCGGACAGCACGCTGGACTTGTAATCCTGTGGTCCTGGGTTCGATCCCAGGCGCCGGCGAGAAACAATGGTCAGAGTTTCTTTCACCCTATGCCCCTGTTACCTAGCAGTAAAATAGGTACCTGGGTGTTAGTCAGCTGTCACGGGCTGCTTCCTGGGGGTGGAGGCCTGGTCGAGGACCGGGCCGCGGGGACACTAAAAGCCCCGAAATTATCTCAAGATAACCTCAAGATATGCAAGGCAACAGTCCATCGCTGCTTGCTTTGTGATGGCAATCACCCAGCAATTTCCTATCTGTGTCCCCGCAGACAGGAAAACACCAAAGCCCAGCTTAAAACCAAGAGAAACAACCCTTCTACCTCCGCGACCAGAGCTCCAGGTGCTCAACCCACCAACCGACTAGAAGACTTTTCACGCTTACCAAAGAGTGGCTCCTCCCACCAGGCGACCCAGTCTTTACATTGGGGCCCCAAGGCCCCACAGGCTCCTTTGCATCACCCTGCATCACGTGCAGGCATTATTCCTGGTCTTATTAGACTAGCAGAAAGGCTTGCCGGACCTGACAACCACCGTTTTGTCAGTGAACTGAACATATTATACCTGGCCAATGGCTTGTACCCCCTCCCTCATAGCCCCTGGCGCAAGTCTCACTGCCTCCACTACCACTCCAGAGACTACCACCAGGACGACCACGAGGTCGATTTCAACACAGAATCCAGAACCACCCATGACCCCGGGCGGCACAGAGGTAATTCCCTCTCCAGCTCCCAACACTCCTACCATCACCATCTCAGCAGCCGCGCTAGCTGACGTGCGGTCCACAAATTCTCACAGCACCACCAACGCTCCTGAAATAGCTTCTACCACCAATCCACGACACCCGAGCCTACCTCAGCCTGCGACGCGAAAGACCTAAACACTAACTACGGAGGTTACGGACTCCTCAGACGAGGAAATCTTATTAGGAGCTCCACCGCCGCACCACAAATACGACACCTATTCAGTTCAAGACTTCCTCGTGGAGGCCCCCCTCACCAAACTACAATGACAGCACAGCTCAGCCAAAGAAAAAGCGGAAAACCTAGAGGTCTACAGTAACCCCACCAGCTCCATAACTGGTACAGGAATCTCACTAAACTCTCAACTCTGACTCACCAACAAAGACTTCAAGAACCAAGATGGAAAAAAATTAGACGATGCTTTGGCCTTACCTGACGAACTAGACTAACCTTTCAATCTGAAAGAAATTAGAAGAGCTACAAAGAAAACTAAAAACACAACTCCAGGTGAGGAAAAAATCATTTACTACATGCTGGCCAAACTAGGAGAAAAGGGTGAAGATGATGATGTGGGAAATTTTTACCCACCATATCTAATAATCATCTAGGAAATGTATAATTACTATATCATTTCTATATCATATCAAAATCATATCTAAATCGTATCAAAATCATATTAGAATCATTAAAGATTCATTATATAGCTTGATCCTGGATGACAATGGCACCATGAACATGTACGCAACAGGGGCCCTTTTGATGCCTACGTGACTTTGTACATGATCTCTCAAGGATCCAGAAGCTTCTAGAAGGATTTGTTAATTAAAAAACTATTGGAACATTTATTCAACATCCGGTAGGGATAATATCGAATCCTTAATAAGAATCAGTGGTACTTTCAAATACTACTTATAATCTTTAAATCTTATATCTAATTATATTATAATCACATCTTATTTCAATAATAAGTCTAGACTGTAAAAATAATCAATCAATATTCATAGAAGGCTACCGTGCACAGAGAGCATGGCAGGGCGATGGGGGGGAGAGAAGCGCCCACCTACAAAGCCCAGGCACTCCGCGTTTGTTTACAAATGAGTGAACAAGTGACTGATCCTTAGCGAACATTACCAGCTCAAGGACACCTTATCTAATATTTTTTATCGCCAGTGAATACTCTCTAGAACTGGGGGAGTACCTGGACAATATCTACAAGGAAAATCCTAGAACATTTCTATAAAATAAGAGTGTATAGTGGAGATCACGGTGACACGGTTTCCTCCACCTTCATTCTTTATCTTTATCAACTCATTCTTCTGCAACAGCAGGGACAATCACGTAGCAACGCTACCAGATCATCATACAGCAACGCTGTAGCAAAATATCGTGCCTAAACTCAACAAGAGAGAGTTAATCAGTCTGGCAAACTTGTCAGACAGGCACCCCGACTGGCAGAGAAGTATATTGAAGGTTATTTGGTATATGATTGGCCAATTGTATGCTTGTGTAGCTTTAATATCCTATAAATCTGTCTGTTGGTTAAAAAGCGAGGCTAAGCCTCACATATCAGTAAGTTTATTAAAATTGTAGTGTAGCTGTGAATCTTATCCAAGCACTGAACCTCATGAGTGTCCATTGTGTCAGAAAGAATTCAGCCTCAATAAGTAAAAACTTCACAAGTGTCCATAGTGTTGGAAAAGATTCAGTCAAGCTAACTGTATAAAGTGAATAAATACATTGCACATATACTTGAATATATAAATTAAGTTATCAATTGCTTGCTTAGTTATTTTTAAGTTATCATATAAGTTCATTTAATTGAATAGAATTTCTAGTACTTACTTAACAGTATTTAGACTACATTTAAGGTCATTTATTATACTTTTACAATTTAATTTGTTGTTTATAGTATAAGAATCTATTGGCTGTAAGTTATGGTGCTAGGTTAGACTATGTATGTTTAAATCCCTGATTTAAACAGAGCCAGTGTTCAGTCATATAACTGAATTTATTAAATCTTATCCTTGTATAAAATACAAGCTGATGTGAGATCCCTGTCTACAGGTGGATTGGAACTTCTATCAACTAAGTCATTCACCCCACCTGTCCCTTACAGCCCACAATCTGTCATTAGGAAAAGAGGATCTAGGATTTACAACCCTAGCTAGAGATTTTAATTGAATTAATTTGCAGACAGTAAATTTTTAATTTAGTTCAGTACAAGTCCCTGGTAGTCTCCTCTTATATCAATCCCAGCAGGTTTTTCCCACAGATGTGCCAGTAAGACCCTTTTCCATGGGTCTTAAGACTAAGCCAGCAAGTAATTTTATTACTTTCTGGAGTGTGAAGCAACTGAAGCCCTGCGCATCAAACTCAACATTAATCCAACGAGAGCAGCTGCATTAGATACAAATTCCACAGCAACTACAATGATTAGAAAAACAGTTGAAGAATGGGACACACTAGTCAACATTCTGCATCTATATCCACCACTTAGATAATGTTAATAAACTAGTGCAAAGTTTTAACACTAAAACTAGTATGTTAAAACAGAAGCTAAAAGGAATTTTCTGACAAATGAACAAACAAAGCATTAGACAATTTGCCATGTCTAACAGAGTATTTATGTTGCGAAATTCTACATTTATAAAATACCTTGTAAAAACTGTAATAGGTTCTATGTTGGGCAAACATCTAAAGATTTGAAATGTAGAATTTCGCAACATAAATACTCTGTAAGACATGGCCAATTGTCTAATGCTTTATTTGTTCATTTGCCAGAAAATTCTCACCAAATTGATTGGAAGATGGCTTCTTCAATAAGGAATTGTAAAATCACTTTCAATAGGAACTTAATTGAATCTGCTTTAATACAGATTACAAAAGAATGTAATTTGAACATTAGCAGTGGTTTATTTAACTTAGATCCATTTTTGACAGATCAATTAAAGGGCGATTTGAGTAGGATCATTAATACACATTTGTCTCACCAATTCATTGTAAATATTTACTATCTTATGCTATTATTATCCATGTATGGGTCTATTGATGCAACTCCTATTTTATGGGCCCATAAACCATTAGTGGGTATAAAAAGGAGCCGCCTCGTATGGGCCAATGGGCCATCTGTGGTTCTTATGCGGCTCTTATTTGTATCCCCTTAATTCCCATTTATTTTTAATTGTACCTCACTTCACTTCACCTCTCTCTCCTGCCTATATATATGTCCATTATTTGACTTGTAAATCATTCATTTTGAAGATGTATTAATATACGAAAGTATTTAAGGAAATTCCTGTTTCAATTCTTCTTTCGTGGTCTGACACTGTCATATATATATATATATATATGTGTGTGTATATCACGAAAATAAACACGTGATTAAGAATGTGACAATGTCAGACCACGGAGGATTTGATTCCTTCTGAAGATGTATTTAATATACGAAAGTACTTAAGGAAATTCCTGTTTCATTTTCCTCCGTGGTCTGACATTGTCATATATATATATATTATATATATTATATATATATATATATATTCTTGACTTTATATATATAAAGCCGAGAAGCAGGGGGAAGGGGAATATCTCCTCTACACACTTCCTCCTCGGAATTAGGTTTTGTGACCAAAGGCCAACCTCAAACACGGCAAATTGCCTTTTGATGTGTGCGAAGCAACGCTCATCTCCGTCCCCTGTAGCCCGGTCGTAAATTCTAAAGTACAATGTATTTAATATTGGATTTTGTTTATGTGTAATATTATGTATTACATTACATTCACCTGGACGGTTTCCACGGAAGTGTAAATGGCAATTTATTATGTATTACAATTATAACAATTTCGTGTATAGTTAAGCAACCTGTCTTCAGACTATGCTTGTTAAAGTGGCGGCTGATGCCCTCTGACGCATTCATCAATTCAAGCGTATAGACTAATAAAAAATGTTGTTTCTCATATGAATTAATATTTTTTATATTAGAGATTAAACGTAAGTTTGGTGCTTAGGTTTTTTTTTTTTTTTTTTTTTTTTTGAGATATATACAAGAGTTGTTACATTCTTGTACAGCCACTAGTACGCGTAGCGTTTCGGGCAGGTCCCTGGAATACGATCCCCTGCCGCGAAGAATCGTTGTTACAACCAAGTACACATTTTACTATTGCGTTAAACAGAGGCTACAGTTAAGGAATTGCGCCCAGTAAATCCTCCCCGGCCAGGATACGAACCCATGACATAGCGCTCGCGGAACGCCAGGCGAGTGTCTTACCACTACACCACGGAGACTGTAAAACTAGGTTCTATTTGCAATGATTTGCATTTGAAGTACGTGAGGTGAAACATAGAGGCCTGGCGAACATATCATCTTGGGTCACAGGAAAGTTGGTAGACATGAACGATTTCTCGCTCGTTCCCCTCCCCCCCCCCCCCCCGAGCAGGGAGACGTTGTCTGTCTTGGCCGAGGGGTGCCGGGAGTTGGTGCGTCTTGGCACCACTACACGGACTGCACAGCCTCCTACCAATATTGTTTAAGATTCAGCTACTGGGAACAAAGTTCCAAGTAGCACGGGCTATGGTGAGCCCGTAGTGGACTTAACGGATGTGGAGCGGGGTGTCCTCAGGACGTGGTGGGCTCCCAGTGTGCCCTCGGGACGTGGTGGGCTCCCGGGGGTGTCCTCGGGACGTGGTGGGCTCCCGGGGGTGTCCTCGGGACGTGGTGGGCTCCCGGGGGTGTCCTCGGGACGTGGTGGGCTCCCGGGGGTGTCCTCGGGACGTGGTGGGCTCCCGGGGGTGTCCTCGGGACGTGGTGGGCTCCCGGGGGTGTCCTCGGGACGTGGTGGGCTCCCGGGGGTGTCCTCGGGACGTGGTGGGCTCCCGGGGGTGTCCTCGGGACGTGGTGGGCTCCCGGGGGTGTCCTCGGGACGTGGTGGGCTCCCGGGGGTGTCCTCGGGACGTGGTGGGCTCCCGGGGGTGTCCTCGGGACGTGGTGGGCTCCCGGGGGTGTCCTCGGGACGTGGTGGGCTCCCGGGGGTGTCCTCGGGACGTGGTGGGCTCCCGGGGGTGTCCTCGGGACGTGGTGGGCTCCCGGGGGTGTCCTCGGGACGTGGTGGGCTCCCGGGGGTGTCCTCAGGACGTGGTGGGCTCCCGGGGGTGTCCTCAGGACGTGGTGGGCTCCCGGGGGTGTCCTCAGGACGTGGTGGGCTCCCGGGGGTGTCCTCAGGACGTGGTGGGCTCCCGGGGGTGTCCTCAGGACGTGGTGGGCTCCCGGGGGTGTCCTCAGGACGTGGTGGGCTCCCGGGGGTGTCCTCAGGACGTGGTGGGCTCCCGGGGGTGTCCTCAGGACGTGGTGGGCTCCCGGGGGTGTCCTCAGGACGTGGTGGGCTCCCGGGGGTGTCCTCAGGACGTGGTGGGCTCCCGGGGGTGTCCTCAGGACGTGGTGGGCTCCCCGGGGGTGTCCTCAGGACGTGGTGGGCTCCCAGTGTGTCCTCAGGACGTAGTGGGCTCCCAGTGTGTCCTCAGGACGTAGTGGGCTCCCGGGGGTGTCCTCAGGACGTGGTGGGCTCCCAGTGTGTCCTCAGGACGTGGTGGGCTCCCAGTGTGTCCTCAGGACGTGGTGGGCTCCCGGGGGTGTCCTCAGGACGTGGTGGGCTCCCGGGGGTGTCCTCAGGACGTGGTGGGCTCCCGGGGGTGTCCTCAGGACGTGGTGGGCTCCCGGGGGTGTCCTCAGGACGTGGTGGGCTCCCGGGGGTGTCCTCAGGACGTGGTGGGCTCCCGGGGGTGTCCTCAGGACGTGGTGGGCTCCCCGGGGGTGTCCTCAGGACGTGGTGGGCTCCCAGTGTGTCCTCAGGACGTGGTGGGCTCCCAGTGTGTCCTCAGGACGTAGTGGGCTCCCGGGGGTGTCCTCAGGACGTGGTGGGCTCCCAGTGTGTCCTCAGGACGTGGTGGGCTCCCGGGGGTGTCCTCAGGACGTGGTGGGCTCCCGGGGGTGTCCTCAGGACGTGGTGGGCTCCCGGGGGTGTCCTCAGGACGTGGTGGGCTCCCGGGGGTGTCCTCAGGACGTGGTGGGCTCCCGGGGGTGTCCTCAGGACGTGGTGGGCTCCCGGGGGTGTCCTCAGGACGTGGTGGGCTCCCGGGGGTGTCCTCAGGACGTGGTGGGCTCCCGGGGGTGTCCTCAGGACGTGGTGGGCTCCCAGGGGTGTCCTCAGGACGTGGTGGGCTCCCGGGGGTGTCCTCAGGACGTGGTGGGCTCCCGGGGGTGTCCTCAGGACGTAGTGGGCTCCCGGGGGTGTCCTCGGGACGTGGTGGGCTCCCGGGGGTGTCCTCAGGACGTAGTGGGCTCCCAGTGTGTCCTCAGGACGTAGTGGGCTCCCGGGGGTGTCCTCAGGACGTGGTGGGCTCCCAGTGTGTCCTCAGGACGTGGTGGGCTCCCGGGGGTGTCCTCAGGACGTGGTGGGCTCCCGGGGGTGTCCTCAGGACGTGGTGGGCTCCCGGGGGTGTCCTCAGGACGTGGTGGGCTCCCGGGGGTGTCCTCAGGACGTGGTGGGCTCCCGGGGGTGTCCTCAGGACGTGGTGGGCTCCCGGGGGTGTCCTCAGGACGTGGTGGGCTCCCGGGGGTGTCCTCAGGACGTGGTGGGCTCCCGGGGGTGTCCTCAGGACGTGGTGGGCTCCCGGGGGTGTCCTCAGGACGTGGTGGGCTCCCGGGGGTGTCCTCAGGACGTGGTGGGCTCCCGGGGGTGTCCTCAGGACGTGGTGGGCTCCCGGGGGTGTCCTCAGGACGTGGTGGGCTCCCGGGGGTGTCCTCAGGACGTGGTGGGCTCCCGGGGGTGTCCTCAGGACGTGGTGGGCTCCCGGGGGTGTCCTCAGGACGTGGTGGGCTCCCGGGGGTGTCCTCAGGACGTGGTGGGCTCCCGGGGGTGTCCTCAGGACGTGGTGGGCTCCCGGGGGTGTCCTCAGGACGTGGTGGGCTCCCGGGGGTGTCCTCAGGACGTGGTGGGCTCCCCGGGGGTGTCCTCAGGACGTGGTGGGCTCCCAGTGTGTCCTCAGGACGTAGTGGGCTCCCAGTGTGTCCTCAGGACGTAGTGGGCTCCCGGGGGTGTCCTCAGGACGTGGTGGGCTCCCAGTGTGTCCTCAGGACGTGGTGGGCTCCCGGGGGTGTCCTCAGGACGTGGTGGGCTCCCGGGGGTGTCCTCAGGACGTGGTGGGCTCCCGGGGGTGTCCTCAGGACGTGGTGGGCTCCCGGGGGTGTCCTCAGGACGTGGTGGGCTCCCGGGGGTGTCCTCAGGACGTGGTGGGCTCCCGGGGGTGTCCTCAGGACGTGGTGGGCTCCCGGGGGTGTCCTCAGGACGTGGTGGGCTCCCGGGGGTGTCCTCAGGACGTGGTGGGCTCCCGGGGGTGTCCTCAGGACGTGGTGGGCTCCCGGGGGTGTCCTCAGGACGTGGTGGGCTCCCGGGGGTGTCCTCAGGACGTGGTGGGCTCCCGGGGGTGTCCTCAGGACGTGGTGGGCTCCCGGGGGTGTCCTCAGGACGTGGTGGGCTCCCGGGGGTGTCCTCAGGACGTGGTGGGCTCCCGGGGGTGTCCTCAGGACGTGGTGGGCTCCCGGGGGTGTCCTCAGGACGTGGTGGGCTCCCGGGGGTGTCCTCAGGACGTGGTGGGCTCCCGGGGGTGTCCTCAGGACGTGGTGGGCTCCCGGGGGTGTCCTCAGGACGTGGTGGGCTCCCGGGGGTGTCCTCAGGACGTAGTGGGCTCCCGGGGGTGTCCTCAGGACGTGGTGGGCTCCCGGGGGTGTCCTCAGGACGTGGTGGGCTCCCGGGGGTGTCCTCAGGACGTGGTGGGCTCCCGGGGGTGTCCTCAGGACGTGGTGGGCTCCCGGGGGTGTCCTCAGGACGTGGTGGGCTCCCGAGGGTGTCCTCAGGACGTGGTGGGCTCCCGAGGGTGTCCTCAGGACGTGGTGGGCTCCCGGGGGTGTCCTCAGGACGTGGTGGGCTCCCGGGGGTGTCCTCAGGACGTGGTGGGCTCCCCGGGGGTGTCCTCAGGACGTGGTGGGCTCCCAGTGTGTCCTCAGGACGTAGTGGGCTCCCAGTGTGTCCTCAGGACGTAGTGGGCTCCCGGGGGTGTCCTCAGGACGTGGTGGGCTCCCAGTGTGTCCTCAGGACGTGGTGGGCTCCCGGGGGTGTCCTCAGGACGTGGTGGGCTCCCGGGGGTGTCCTCAGGACGTGGTGGGCTCCCGGGGGTGTCCTCAGGACGTGGTGGGCTCCCGGGGGTGTCCTCAGGACGTGGTGGGCTCCCGGGGGTGTCCTCAGGACGTGGTGGGCTCCCGGGGGTGTCCTCAGGACGTGGTGGGCTCCCGGGGGTGTCCTCAGGACGTGGTGGGCTCCCGGGGGTGTCCTCAGGACGTGGTGGGCTCCCGGGGGTGTCCTCAGGACGTGGTGGGCTCCCGGGGGTGTCCTCAGGACGTGGTGGGCTCCCGGGGGTGTCCTCAGGACGTGGTGGGCTCCCGGGGGTGTCCTCAGGACGTAGTGGGCTCCCAGTGTGTCCTCAGGACGTAGTGGGCTCCCGGGGGTGTCCTCAGGACGTGGTGGGCTCCCAGTGTGTCCTCAGGACGTGGTGGGCTCCCGGGGGTGTCCTCAGGACGTGGTGGGCTCCCGGGGGTGTCCTCAGGACGTGGTGGGCTCCCGGGGGTGTCCTCAGGACGTGGTGGGCTCCCGGGGGTGTCCTCAGGACGTGGTGGGCCCCCGGGGGTGTCCTCAGGACGTGGTGGGCTCCCGGGGGTGTCCTCAGGACGTGGTGGGCTCCCGGGGGTGTCCTCAGGACGTGGTGGGCTCCCGGGGGTGTCCTCAGGACGTGGTGGGCTCCCGGGGGTGTCCTCAGGACGTGGTGGGCTCCCGGGGGTGTCCTCAGGACGTGGTGGGCTCCCGGGGGTGTCCTCAGGACGTGGTGGGCTCCCGGGGGTGTCCTCAGGACGTAGTGGGCTCCCGGGGGTGTCCTCAGGACGTGGTGGGCTCCCGGGGGTGTCCTCAGGACGTGGTGGGCTCCCGGGGGTGTCCTCAGGACGTGGTGGGCTCCCGGGGGTGTCCTCAGGACGTGGTGGGCTCCCGGGGGTGTCCTCAGGACGTGGTGGGCTCCCGGGGGTGTCCTCAGGACGTGGTGGGCTCCCGGGGGTGTCCTCAGGACGTGGTGGGCTCCCCGGGGGTGTCCTCAGGACGTGGTGGGCTCCCAGTGTGTCCTCAGGACGTAGTGGGCTCCCAGTGTGTCCTCAGGACGTAGTGGGCTCCCAGTGTGTCCTCAGGACGTAGTGGGCTCCCGGGGGTGTCCTCAGGACGTGGTGGGCTCCCAGTGTGTCCTCAGGACGTGGTGGGCTCCCGGGGGTGTCCTCAGGACGTGGTGGGCTCCCGGGGTGTCCTCAGGACGTGGTGGGCTCCCGGGGGTGTCCTCAGGACGTGGTGGGCTCCCGGGGGTGTCCTCAGGACGTGGTGGGCTCCCGGGGGTGTCCTCAGGACGTGGTGGGCTCCCGGGGGTGTCCTCAGGACGTGGTGGGCTCCCGGGGGTGTCCTCAGGACGTGGTGGGCTCCCGGGGGTGTCCTCAGGACGTGGTGGGCTCCCGGGGGTGTCCTCAGGACGTGGTGGGCTCCCGGGGGTGTCCTCAGGACGTGGTGGGCTCCCGGGGGTGTCCTCAGGACGTGGTGGGCTCCCGGGGGTGTCCTCAGGACGTGGTGGGCTCCCGGGGGTGTCCTCAGGACGTGGTGGGCTCCCGGGGGTGTCCTCAGGACGTGGTGGGCTCCCGGGGGTGTCCTCAGGACGTGGTGGGCTCCCGGGGGTGTCCTCAGGACGTGGTGGGCTCCCGGGGGTGTCCTCAGGACGTGGTGGGCTCCCGGGGGTGTCCTCAGGACGTGGTGGGCTCCCGGGGGTGTCCTCAGGACGTGGTGGGCTCCCGGGGGTGTCCTCAGGACGTGGTGGGCTCCCGGGGGTGTCCTCAGGACGTGGTGGGCTCCCGGGGGTGTCCTCAGGACGTGGTGGGCTCCCGGGGGTGTCCTGAGGACGTGGTGGGCTCCCGGGGGTGTCCTGAGGACGTGGTGGGCTCCCCGGGGGTGCCCACCTGTCTCATGCCCTGTTCTGTCTCATCACTTGAGAATGAACCATGTAGGTTCGAAACGTTGTGTAAATTTATAATGTGTAATACATTTTACAGTTATTTCTTTTTCTTCACCTCGAACGAAGATGACATTTGGAGAAATCCTCTTCTAATAAAACCAAGATGCAACAGCACTAGTCAGAGAGATAGAAGCCCTAAACAAGAAAATAATCAATTCAGAATATTCAGTCAAATTCAATAAATCTGACTAATATATATATATATATATATATATATATATATATATATATATATATATATATATATATATATATATATATATATATATATATATGTCGTACCTAGTAGCCAGAACTCACTTCTATGCCTACTATGCAAGGCCCGATTTGCCTAATAAGCCAAGTTTTCATGAATTAATTGTTTTTCGACTACCTAACCTACCTAACCTAACCTAACCTAACGTTTTCGGCTACCTAACCTAACCTAACCTATAAAGATAGGTTAGGTTAGGTTAGGTAGGGTTGGTTAGGTTCGGTCATATATCTTCGTTAATTTTAACTCCAATAAAAAAATATTGACCTCATACATAATGAAATGGGTAGCTTTATCATTTCATAAGAAATAAATTAGAGAAAATATATTAATTCAGGAAAACTTGGCTTATTAGGCAAATCGGGCCTTGCATAGTAGGCTGAGAAGTGCGTTCTGGCTATTAGGTACGACATATATATATATATATATATAATATATATATATATATATATATAATATATATATATATGAGGCTATATAATATATATTCTATAGCCTCTCCCTTCCTTTCTTGTTTATTCCCAGAAGCTGTAGTCAGTAGTGTAGATGCTATGATAAAATAAGTCTCGTGTCATCAGCGCCTGTCCCTCCTCTGTTTTCTCTTGACATTATTATTATACCCTTTCCAACTCTGCTTCTCCATTTATCACGATCTTTATTAAGAGTCTCTTTGTGCTAGGTTCTTCCCCCTACCTTTATCACCTCCTGGATCTCCTTCACCCTTCCTCCTCTGCTCTCTTTTCATGAGCTCTACTTGTTATGCCACTCGTTTCTTAATTATTTCTGTCTCCTCCCTGTTTCTCTCTTTCTTTCTCTCTCTCCCTCTCTCTCTTAAAGTAAGACTAGGCTTCATTAGGAATGTCATTAAGGTTCCTAGTGAAACAGCTAGCTGTTATCCTGTATCAACTCATCTTAAAACTGCCCCTAAAGATATTTATCTTATGAGAGTGTTAATATTTGTATCCATTAGGAATACACCGACTTTAACCCCTGCACTGCGCACCTGTTTTTGGTAAAAATTTCATGGTGCCTTTGTTAAGGACATATTTCCGTTGTGTTTATTAATGTCCAGATAATAATGTTAATGTTTTCAAACTCGACTATTTTAATTTGTACAACTTCATTCTCTCTCTTTATCCCTTACACACTGCTCCCATTCTCCTGCGTCTCCTCTGCACTACTTTCCATCCTCTCGAGTCTCCTCTACACTACTACTCGTTCTTTTCTTTCCTCTACACTACTCCCCGTCCTTCTGTCTCTCCTCTACACTACTCCCCGTCCTTCTGTCTCTCCTCTACACTACTCCCCGTCCTTCTGTCTCTCCTCTACACTACTCCCCGTCCTTCTGTCTCTCCTCTACACTACTCCCCGTCCTTCTGTCTCTCCTCTACACTACTCCCCGTCCTTCTGTCTCTCCTCTACACTACTCCCCGTCCTTCTGTCTCTCCTCTACACTACTCCCCGTCCTTCTGTCTCTCCTCTACACTACTCCCCGTCCTTCTGTCTCTCCTCTACACTACTACCCGTCCTTCTGTCTCTCCTCTACACTACTCCCCGTCCTTCTGTCTCTCCTCTACACTACTCCCCGTCCTTCTGTCTCTCCTCTACACTACTCCCCGTCCTTCTGTCTCTCCTCTACACTACTCTTCGTCCGTTGTCTCCAACGGACTCTTCATTTTCCTTTTATTTTCTTTAACTTTTATATTTTCTTGTGAGTCCTGTAATATTAGTTTCCTCAAGTCCCACCATCGTCCTCACCAGCTTCCTCTGTTTCTTTCTCATACTTCCTTCCTCTCTCTCTCTCTCTCTCTTCCTCCATTCCTCCCCTCCTGTCCCTCTGCCCCTTAGCTTCCATCCTGTCTCTTCCCTTCCGTCCAGACACATGAGCTGGTCCACCCGTCCCATAAATCACAGCCAACTCCCCCTCTTCCTGTTTCATTTTACAGCTCTCATTGCCTATCCGTCACATTTATCATCCGCCGTTGCTATCCCAGCCGTTATCACCCCGTTATCACCCCGCTTCCCTGTTCTCTCATTTTTGGCATCATTCATTTCCAATTTCCTGTCAATGAATCCTTGAGTGTGTGTGTTTTTCGCTTGTTTTTAGGATGTTGCTGAGGGGGAAACTGTTATTTAATCCTTGCGATGTTTGGTATTGTGTTTGTCGTTGCGTTTAGATAAAGGTTTTTGACGGTATGCGATTGTCTGAGCTTTGACCAGTCCACGCTACTGAGGTCAAAGGCCGATTGTCTAGAAATCCCTACATTTCCATGGGTTGTTTTCTTCCTGAAATATTATTAAATGTATATGTTTGTAAAATTAGACAGGTATTCCGTAATCCGGTAGATTTTGTGGCTGGATTATTGAGTGAGGCGTTAACTGCTGGTCGCACTGTGGAGAAATGCCCGACAGACCACTGGAACATTATCTAACACAGTGCACAGTTACAAACCCATTAAGATTTCCACTTAGATTCAACAGAGCAGAGGAAGTTGTTAAACACGTGGGACAAAATCTTACTGAAGTGACCATACGAGTCATAAATACTCATACTCCGCCCAAGTAAAACAGAAACAAGCAACACCTAGTGGGCCAGCCAGAGGCTTAGGGCCCGCGCAGGAATATCCCTGCAGAAAAAAAAAAAGACTGCTTGTCTCTGTATCTTCGCTATTACTTTTCTCACCATTTTCTCTCCTGTTTTTGTATTTGTATTATTTACTCAGCATTTCTTTCGTCGCATCTTTTATTTATTTCTCGTCCCAACCACTTGGGTTGGACGGTAGAGCGACGGTCTCGCTTCATGCAAGTCGGCGTTCAGTTCCCGACCGTCCAAGTGGTTGGGCACCATTCCTTCCTCCCGTCCCATCCCAAATCCTTATCCTGACCCCTTCCCAGTGCTATATAGTCGTAATGGCTTGGCGCTTTCTCCTGATAGTTTCATTCCCATTCTCTCCTGCTCCTCATCCTACTCATTCTTCTCCTCCTACTTCCTATTTTTCATTGTTTTCTTCCTATTTTCATTGTTCGTTTTTTACAGTTTTCCCGTGCCCAGTATTCTGTCAATTCTTACACCTTTCACCGTAACATCTTACTCTAATTCCTCTTCTCCTCCTACCTCGTTCTTCTCCTCCTGTCTTTCACAAAATACTGTTGGTTCATTAGCTCTTCTACCTTTTCCTTGTAAGCGTCCTTCTTTCTTTCCTCATTATCTCCTCCTTTTCCTTCCTTTCCTTGTTATGGTTATGTCCTTCATAGCAGTAGATTCTGCCTGTTCCTTACCACCTACATATCAGCATGCTCCAACATCAAGACTAAACAACAATACATCCCAAAACGTATTATCTAGACATTCCTTCGCTCCCCCACTCCACCCGTCCTTCCACGAGAGGCAGCGTACCTGCAGTCTTGGCCGCCACCAGACGCCACCAGCAAACTATCACGATAGTCGTTATCTTGCCGGTTTCTCTCGTCTAAAACTCCAGCATTCGTTACAGCCAATGACGAATGGCATTGGTCATTCGTCATTGGCTGACGTCACAGATGGACTGTGACGTCATAGCCCATATATAAAGGCCTGCCAGCGTCCAGCACAGTCAGGGAGGTCACGACCTCTCTGTAGGGTGCAGTCGCACCTCCACAGATCTCCAGTATCAGCTCTTGATACTGGTAATGGCTTAAAATGGCCACCACTTACGGGCTATTCATGCCCGTGCCACCTTTTGGGTGGCTTAATCTTCATCAATCAATCAATCCAGCACAGCGGATTACTCTTCTAGTGCTCATTGCTTCGGCATCTATCCTCGCCAACGGGTGACGGTAGGAGCACATGGGTGGTTATAAATAGGAGCTGCCTCGTATGGGCCAATAGGCCTTCTGCAGTTACCTTTGTTCTTCTTACATAGCATTTTGTATAAGGTTTTACCTTCACCCTTGTTATCAATGTAAAATTCACATGTATATATTTCCCTTTTGATTGTGTTTAAGCCAAGTGGTTAAAGGGTTTTTGTTTTCATTGTTACTTTTCATTTTGTGTAAAATTAATCATTTTTTGTTATATTAAATGTTTAAATTTTTTATTCCCTTGTTTTTTCCCGCAATTGACACACATTAAAAGGACCCAGCAGTTTTATTTTACTTTATTTTCTCTTCTTTTTTATTAGTGTGAGATTGGCGTCACAGCTGGCAGGATTGTACTGCTCTCTCCCAGAACACGTCACACCCTCTATACCCGCACTCCCCACTTGCACCACAAGAACGCGTGGAACAAATGATTGTTGATCCTTGTGCCAGAGAGACTGAGAGCAGCGGGCGTACCCAGCCTGACCCGAGTCTGTGACAGGAAGCTTGAGTCAGCAGCAGTGTATGGACACTGATGGTTAACGACTCCAAGCTCAACGGGCCATAGCACACTGCAGGAAGCTGGCCCGCCCTCCCGCCGGCTCCTTCCTCTCCAAGATGTTTGCAATCAATATGGATCGACATCTTGCGAGAGCGGAATAAGATATTTACGGGGAAACGATCGCTTGATGGCTAAATTTGGTGAAACTGCGACTGAATGACAGTAACTTTGTGATTTCAGCACTTTAACATGATGATAACTCTTCAGCAGTAACTCATATGAGCAATATATGAATGAATGATGCGTTGACTCACGTGAGCCACACCCTTGAATGTGGCGCCGTGCTGCTGCAAGCTTTTGTTTACTGCTGGTCCAAGTCTTCCGGTGTGAATGACTGTTTTGATAAATGAATATTGCCACCATAACCATTCTCTTGACTGTGGTGGAATAGACTTGCACATATTCCGCACGAGAACTAAACCACAATATTCGCTTAACCTTGCAAGATACGCTTTTGAATGATGTGTTATATAATCTCTATAACTATGACCCCCCCTTCAAAGGATTCGAACCCAGGCCACTAGCGGTATTCCTATCTACAGCACCGGTAATTTGATCACTGTACTAACGTGTTCATATTATATATATATATATATATATATATATATATATATATATATATATATATATATATATATATATTTTTTCCGAAAATTCACACCCCAGAAGTGAGTCGAACCCATACTGCCCGGAGCACTCTGCAATCTGGCGTACAGGACACCTTAACCACTCGACCAACCCGACCAGATAAAAGAGGATGGTAGCCTAGGCTATTTCCATCCCCCAGCCAGTACTCAGTTGGTAATCTTGGGCATGGTATTTTATCAAATCACTTCAAATCACGTTCAGGCTTGTTAGCATTTGTGTTCCTCACGTGCGCCCCAATGAATGTGGTGATTTAATAAAATACCATGCCCAAGATTACCAACCGAGAGCCGGCGGGGGGATGGAAATAGCCTCGGCTACCATCCTCTTTTGTCCGGTCGTGTTGGTCCAGTGGTTAAGGTGTCCTGTACGCCAGATTGCAGAGTGCTCCTGGCAGTATGGGTTCGAGTCACCTCTGGGAAGTGAGTTTTCAGTGGTATATGTGCCTGGAGACTGTTCAGGCTTGTTCGCATATTATTTATATATATATATATATATATATATATATATATATATATATATATATATATATATATAATATATATATATATATATATATATATATATATATATATATATATATATATATATTTATATATAACTGAAAACTCACACCCCAGAAGTGACTCGAACCCATACTCCCAGGAGCATCGCAACTGGTATGTACAAGACGCCTTAATCCACTTGACCATCACGACCGGACATAATGAGGTGATAGCCGAGGCTATTTGAACCACCCCACCGCCGGCACTCGGATAGTAATCTTGGGCATAGCATTTTACCAAATCACCTCATTCTTTGGGGCACACGTGAGGAACACAAATGCGAACAAGCCTGAATGGTCCCCAGGACAATATGCAACTGAAAACTCACACCCCAGAAGTGACTCTAACCCATACTCCCAGGAGCAACGCAACTGGTATGTACAAGACGCCTTAATCCACTTGACCATCACGACCGGACATAATGAGGTGATAGCCGAGGCTATTTGAACCACCCCACCGCCGGCACTCGGATAGCAATCTTGGGCATAGCATTTTACCAAATCACCTCATTCTTTGGGGCACACGTGAGGAACACAAATGCGAACAAGCCTGAATGGTCCCCAGGACAATATGCAACTGAAAACTCACACCCCAGAAGTGACTCGAATCCATACTCCCAGGAGCAATGCAACTGGTATGTACAAGACGCCTTAATCCACTTGACCATCACGACCGGACATAATGAGGTGATAGCTGAGGCTATTTGAACCACCCCACCGCCGGCACTCGGATAGTAATCTTGGGCATAGCATTTTACCAAATCACCTCATTCTTTGGGGCACACGTGAGGAACACAAATGCGAACAAGCCTGAATGGTCCCCAGGACAACATGCAACTGAAAACTCACACCCCAGAAGTGACTCGAACCCATACTCCCAGGAGCAACGCAACTAGTATGTACAAGACGCCTTAATCCACTTGACCATCACGACCGGACATAATGAGGTGATAGCCGAGGCTATTTGAACCACCCCACCGCCGGCACTCGGATAGTAATCTTGGTCATAGCATTTTACCAAATCACCTCATTCTTTGGGGCACACGTGAGGAACACAAATGCGAACAAGCCTGAATGGTCCCCAGGACAATATGCAACTGAAAACTCACACCCCAGAAGTGACTCGAACCCATACTCCCAGGAGCAACGCAACTGGTATGTACAAGACGCCTTAATCCACTTGACCATCACGACCGGACATAATGAGGTGATAGCCGAGGCTATTTGAACCACCCCACCGCCGGCACTCGGATAGTAATCTTGGGCGTAGCATTTTACCAAATCACCTCATTCTTTGGGGCACACGTGAGGAACACAAATGCGAACAAGCCTGAATGGTCCCCAGGACAATATGCAACTGAAAACTCACACCCCAGAAGTGACTCGAACCCATACTCCCAGGAGCAACGCAACTGGTATGTACAAGACGCCTTAATCCACTTGACCATCACGACCGGACATAATGAGGTGATAGCCGAGGCTATTTGAACCACCCCACCGCCGGCACTCTGATAGTAATCTTGGGCATAGCATTTTACCAAATCACCTCATTCTTTGGGGCACACGTGAGGAACACAAATGCGAACAAGCCTGAATGGTCTCCAGGACAATATGTACATACCAGTTGCTTTGCTCCTGGGAGTATGGGTTCGAGTCACTTCTGGGGTGTGAGTTTTCAGTTGCATATTGTCCTGGGGACCATTCAGGCTTGTTCGCATATTTATATTTATATTTATATATATATATATATATATATATATATATATATATATATATATATATATATATATATATATATATAATTACCGAACCATATAGTTGATAAATATTTACATTTCTTCCTATACGGATGCAGTATGTTATCAGATACACTCACAAATACTAATATAGGTAAATACATGAGTAGCAATAAAGAGGCTACAAATTAGACATGAACAAATTAACAAAGTTACATTCTCGGTGCAAAATTCTTATCTCTCTCCAGAACATCATCAATCTTTCCGTTGTGTCACACCCGGACCATTTGTTCAGGGGACCAGTCCTTATCTCGGTATTTATATGTAGCATCAATCAGCAGGCAATCAAGAACATAATGGGTGAGGGTGTGAGACCTTTACATACATGCTTTTACTCTCCTGGTTGGTCATGGAGTTTATGTACACACGTTTAATTACCAACCAGCACCCAGCAACACTCGTGGTGAGATCTGGGGTTGGTTATTTCATCATATCTCTGAACATGTTAGAGTCGCACTGACTATATTTGTGAGCTACGTTTAAAGGTCCCGTAAGCCCAGAAATCACTATAACTTTGACGACTCCTCAGGCAGAGATCACCTGCGGCCTGGTGTTGTATCCTCTCAAGGGTCAGAAAGAGTATTCAAAACTGGCACATATATATAATTCGGAACGTTTACGTTTCATTTTCAGGTGTGTGTACTTACGTGAATACATATACATACATATATATATGTCGTACCTAGTAGCCAGAACGCACTTTTTGGCCTACTATGCAAGGCCCGATTTGCCTAATAAACCAAGTTTTCCTGAAATATTATATTTTCTCTAATTTTTTTCTTATGAAATGATAAAGCTACCCATTTCATTATGAATGAGGTCAATTTTTTTTTACTGGAGTACAAAATTAACGTAGATATATGACCGAACCTAACCAACCCTACCTAACCTATCTTTATAGGTTAGGTTAGGTTAGGTAGCTTAAAAAGTTAGGTTAGGTTAGGTAGCTTAAAAAGTTTAGGTAGGTTAGGTAGACGAAAAACAATTAATTCATGAAAACTTGGCTTATTAGGCAAATCGGGCCTTGCATAGTATGCTGAGAAGTGCGTTCTGGCTACTAGGTACGACATTATATATATATATATATATATATATATATATATATATATATATATATATATATATATATATATGCAGAATAACCACATATGAAAAATAGAAAATGCTTAACGCGTTTTCGGCTAATTCGCCTTCATCAGAGCAAAGTAGAATGAAGATAAGATTGCTGATCAGACCTATTTAAGCCTCAATATAGCACGTCAAAACAATATAGCAATCATTTAACACGTATGGCACTTGGAGATATTAATAGGAGCTGCCTTGTATGGGCCAATAGGCCTTCTGCAGTTACCTTCTTTCTTATAATTCCTTTCCTCCACTTATTTTTGGTGGTCAGGTGATCTGCCCAGGCGGATATAAAGGTCTGATCAGCAATCTTATCTTCATTCTACTTTGCTCTGATGAAGGCGAATTAGCCGAAAACGCGTTAAGCATTTTCTATTTTTCATATGTGGTTATTCTGCATACTTGGATCAGTGTTTTTGTGATCATTGTTGCATATATATATGTATGTGTGTGTACTTACCTATTTGTGCTTGCAGGATCGAGCATTGGCTCTTGGATCCCGCCTTTCCAGCCATCGGTTGTTTACAGCAATGACTCCTGTCCCATTTCCCTATCATACCTAATTTTAAAAGTATGAATAGAGTTTGCTTCCACAACCTGTTCCCCAAGTGCATTCCATTTTTCCACTACTCTCACGCTAAAGGAAAACTTCCTAACATCTCTGTGACTCATCTGAGTTTCCAGTTTTCACCCATGTCCCCTCGTTCTGTAATTATTACGTGTGAACATTTCATCTATTTCTACTTTGTCAATGCCTATGAGTATTTTATATGTTCCTATCATATCCCCATTCTCCCTTCTTTTTTTTTTCTAGTGTCGTAAGGTTCAGTTCCTTCAGGCGCTCTTTATATCCCATCCCTCGTAACTCTGGGACAAGTCTCGTCGCAAACTTCTGAACCTTTTCCAGTTTCCTTATGTGGAAGGAAGTGTACTTACCTAATTGTACTTACCTAATTGTGCTTGCGGGGGACGAGCTCTGGCTCTTTGGTCCCGCCTCTCAACTGTCAATCAACTGGTGTACAGATTCCTGAGCCTACTGGGCTCTATCATATCTACATTTGAAACTGTGTATGGAGTCAGCCTCCACCACATCACTTCCTACTGCATTCCATTTATTAACTACTCTGACACTGAAAAAATTCTTTCTAACGTCTCTGTGACTCATCTGGGTACTAAGTTTCCACCTGTGTCCCCTTGTTCGTGTCCCACCCGTGCTGAAGAGTTTGTCTTTGTCCACCCTGTCAATTCCCCTGAGAATTTTGTAGGTGGTTATCATGTCTCCCCTTACTCTTCTGTTTTCCAGGGATGTGTGTGTGTGTGTGTGTGTTTTAAAAAACTGCATGAACGCGCAAACCATAGATCACTAAAAACTATTTGACGCGGCCAGTGTTTGAACCCATGCCGTCCAAGATCACCCCTAAATGTACACAGTACCGTGACCACCGCACCAATCATCGTCTATAAACGATCATTGGTGCGATATTACTATATATATATATATATATATATATATATATATATATATATATATATATATATATATATATATGTCGTACCTAGTAGCCAGAACGCACTTCTCAGCCTACTATGCAGAGCCCGATTTGCCTAATAAGCCAAGTTTTCATGAATTAATGTTTTTTCGTCTGCCTAACCTACCTAACCTAACCTAACCTAGCTTTTTTTGGCTACCTAACCTAACCTAACCTAGCCTATAAAGATAGGTTAGGTTAGGTAGGGTTGGTTAGGTTCGGTCATATATCTACGTTAATTTTAACTCCAATAAAAAAAATTGACCTCATACATAATGAAATGGGTAGCTTTATCATTTCATAAGAAAAAAATTAGAGAAAATATATTAATTCAGGAAAACTTGGCTTATTAGGCAATTCGGGCCTTGCATAGTAGGCTGAGAAGTGCGTTCTGGCTACTAGGTACAACATATATATATATATCACAGAGAACATTTTACCGCGAGGGGAGGGGGTAGGGGACGGGTAGGGGACGGGGAGGGGGGGGGACAAGGGGGGTGACAAACTTTATAAATTGGTTAACGAGGAAACACCGCACATTGGAGTGGGGAACAGACCATAACAATGAGCAATGGTAGAGGGGGCAAGTACACTGTGGTGAGGAGCCCTACACATAGTGAGGAGCCCTACACACAATATAGTGAGGAGCCCTACACATAATATAGTGAGGAGCCCTACACACAATATAGTGAGGAGCCCTACACACAGTATAGTGAGGAGCCCTACACATAGTATAGTGAGGAGCCCTACACACAGTGTAGTGAGGAGCCCTACACACAGTATAGTGAGGAGCCCTACACACAATATAGTGAGGAGCCCTACACACAGTATAGTGAGGAGCCCTACTCACATAGTATAGTGAGGAGCCCTACACACAATAGTGAGGAGCCCTACACACAATAGTGAGGAGCCCTACACACAGTATAGTGAGGAGCCCTACACACAATATAGTGAGGAGCCTTACACACAATATAGTGAGGAGCCCTACACACAATATAGTGAGGAGCCCTACACACAATATAGTGAGGAGCCCTACACACAATATAGTGAGGAGCCCTACACACAATATAGTGAGGAGCCCTACACACAGTATAGTGAGGAGCCCTACACACAATATAGTGAGGAGCCCTACACACAGTATAGTGAGGAGCCCTACACACAGTATAGTGAGGAGCCCTACACACAGTATAGTGAGGAGCCCTACACACAATATAGTGAGAAGCCCTACACACATAGTATAGTGAGGAGCCCTACACACAGTATAGTGAGGAGCCCTACACACAATAGTGAGGAGCCCTACACATAGTATAGTGAGGAGCCCTACACACAATAGTGAGGAGCCCTACACATAGTATAGTGAGGAGCCCTACACACAATATAGTGAGGAGCCCTACACACAATAGTGAGGAGCCCTACACATAGTATAGTGAGGAGCCCTACACACAGTATAGTGAGGAGCTCTACACACAATATAGTGAGGAGCCCTACACACAGTATAGTGAGGAGCCCTACACACAGTATAGTGAGGAGCCCTACACACAGTATAGTGAGGAGCCCTACACACAGTATAGTGAGGAGCCCTACACACAGTATAGTGAGGAGCCCTACACATAGTGAGGAGCCCTACACACAATATAGTGAGGAGCCCTACACACAATATAGTGAGGAGCCCTACACACAATATAGTGAGGAGCCCTACACACATAGTATAGTGAGGAGCCCTACACACAATAGTGAGGAGCCCTACACACAGTATAGTGAGGAGCCCTACACACAGTATAGCGAGGAGCCCTACACACAATATAGTGAGGAGCCCTACACACAATATAGTGAGGAGCCCTACACACAATATAGTGAGGAGCCCTACACACAATATAGTGAGGAGCCCTACACACAATATAGTGAGGAGCCCTACACACAATATAGTGAGGAGCCCTACACACAGTATAGTGAGGAGCCCTACACACAGTATAGTGAGGAGCCCTACACACAATAGTGAGGAGCCCTACACACAGTATAGTGAGGAGCCCTACACACAGTATAGTGAGGAGCCCTACACACAATATAGTGAGGAGCCCTACACACAATATAGTGAGGAGCCCTACACACAATATAGTGAGGAGCCCTACACACAATATAGTGAGGAGCCCTACACACAGTGTAGTGAGGAGCCCTACACACATAGTATAGTGAGGAGCCCTACACACATAGTATAGTGAGAAGCCCTACACACAATAGTGAGGAGCCCTACACATAGTATAGTGAGGAGCCCTACACACAATAGTGAGGAGCCCTACACATAGTATAGTGAGGAGCCCTACACACAATATAGTGAGGAGCCCTACACACAATAGTGAGGAGCCCTACACATAGTATAGTGAGGAGCCCTACACACAATATAGTGAGGAGCCCTACACACAATAGTGAGGAGCCCTACACATAGTATAGTGAGGAGCCCTACACATAGTATAGTGAGGAGCCCTACACACAATATAGTGAGGAGCCCTACACACAATATAGTGAGGAGCCCTACACACAATAGTGAGGAGCCCTACACATAGTATAGTGAGGAGCCCTACACACAATATAGTGAGGAGCCCTACACACAGTATAGTAAGGAGCCCTACACACAGTATAGTGAGGAGCCCTACACACAATATAGTGAGGAGCCCTACACACAGTATAGTGAGGAGCCCTACACACAATATAGTGAGGAGCCCTACACACAATATAGTGAGAGAGCCCTACACACAATATAGTGAGGAGCCCTACACACAATATAGTGAGGAGCCCTACACACAGTATAGTGAGGAGCCCTACACACATAGTATAGTGAGAAGCCCTACACACAATATAGTGAGGAGCCCTACACACAATATTGTGAGGAGCCCTACACACAGTATAGTGAGGAGCCCTACACACAGTATAGTGAGGAGCCCTACACACATAGTATAGTGAGGAGCCCTACACACAGTATAGTGAGGAGCCCTACACACAATAGTGAGGAGCCCTACACATAGTATAGTGAGGAGCCCTACACATAGTATAGTGAGGAGCCCTACACACAATATAGTGAGGAGCCCTACACACAATATAGTGAGGAGCCCTACACACAATATAGTGAGGAGCCCTACACACAATATAGTGAGGAGCCCTACACACAATATAGTGAGGAGCCCTACACACAATATAGTGAGGAGCCCTACACACAATATAGTGAGGAGCCCTACACACAATATAGTGAGGAGCCCTACACACAATATAGTGAGGAGCCCTACACACAATATAGTGAGGAGCCCTACACACAATATAGTGAGGAGCCCTACACATAATATAGTGAGGAGCCCTACACACAATATAGTGAGGAGCCCTACACATACTATAGTGAGGAGCCCTACACATAATATAGTGAGGAGCCCTACACATAATATAGTGAGGAGCCCTACACATAATATAGTGAGGTAGAGCTCTTCACTTGCGTGAGGAGAGAAGCACACCCTCACAATGGAGAGAGAGAGAGAGAGAGAGAGAGAGAGAGAGAGAGAGAGAGAGGAGTGAGAAGAGCACCAATTTTAAAGCAATCGAGGCCCAAATAAGAATGGAGAATCCTGTATATGTAGAAAAAGAGTCGATATTCGAGTTAAAGGGGCACCTATTCCATTGAAGGGGAACCCCCCCAATTCGAACGATGATAGGCGGGTGCCTATTCTATTTAAAGGAACCCATATTGGAACAACAGGCTACCTATTCTTTTTGAAGGGGACCCATATTGGAGAGAAGGTAGCCAATGAGGGTTATGGATCCCCCACCCCACCATAATCCACACATTTTAAGAGGGATCTGATAGCTGAGTAGACAGCGCGCGGGACTCTTAATCCTGTGGCCCGGGTTCGATTCCCGGACTGTGCAGAGACAAATGGGCAGAGTTTCATTCACCCTGAAGCCCCTCTTACCTAGCAGTAAATAGGTACCAGGGAGTTAGACAGCTGTTACGGGTTGCTTCCTGGGTGTGTGTGAGTGTGCAAAATATAAATATATAATTTGTTAGTAACAGTTGATTCATTGACAGTTGAAAGGCGGACCGAAAGAGCAGAGCTCAACCCCCGCAAGCACTAGATGAATACAACTAGGTGAATACAACTAGGTGAATACAACTAGGTGAATACATTGGTCGAGTTCGTACCATTAGTTTTGGAGGAAAGACCCGATGTTTACTAATGGTGAAGAAAAGTGGGTAGTGGTGTTTTGGAAGATCTGAACCAACACTATTAGCCAGGATGAACAAGTATTAGCCAGGATGAACAAGTATTAGCCAGGATGAACAAGTATTAGCCAGGATGAACAAGTGTTAGCTAGGATGAACAAGTATTAGCCAGGATGAACAAGTGTTAGCTAGGATGAACAAGTATTAGCCAGGATGAACAAGTGTTAGCCAGGATGAACAAGTATTAGCCAGGATGAACAAGTATTAGCCAGGATGAACAAGTATTAGCCAGGATGAACAAGTATTAGCCAGGGTGAACAAGTATTAGCCAGGATGAACAAGTATTAGCCAGGATGAACAAGTATTAGCCAGGGTGAACAAGTATTAGCCAGGATGAACAAGTATTAGCCAGGATGAACAAGTATTACCCAGGATGAACAAGTATTAGCTAGGATGAGGATGTTCCCGGACTAGTGAGAATTTCCCAAGACGAAAAAGTATTGGCAAGGATGGAGAAATAATGGCCAGGGCGAGCAAGTATTGACCATACCTTGAGGTTTCCTTGAGGTGCTTCCGGGGCTTAGCGTCCCCGCGGCCCGGTCGTCGACCAGGCCTCCTGGTTGCTGGACTGATCAACCAGGCTGTTGGACGCGGCTGCTCGCACGAGCAAGTATTGACCATGAGTGTAAGTACTGACCAGGTCGTGCAAATATACCGCCAGCACGAGCAGGTATTGTCCACGTCGACAAAAAATATTGACCAGAACGAATAGGTATTGTCCAGGACGTTCAAGTATTGGCAGGTCAATCGGGTAGAGTGGTCCGGTATTACTGCACAATGACTCGAGTCTCGCAGAAGTTCACTGAATTTCCGCTTCATTTTAAAAAAAGGAATTACATATATTCTCAGAAAATCGTAACTAAGAAACGCTGCGAATGGTTAGAAAAGTAGAGATGTATTGAACAATCAACTTGAGAATCGATAATCGACTTGAGAATGGTCCAGGACGGACCGAAACGTCGTCGTCCCTTCATCTTCTAGTGTGTGGTCTGGTCAATATATATAGAACCTCTCAGGAAATCTAAGGAGATAAATCCAGGAAACAAATCGGTTGTTCAGGAAATCGGGATATTTAGGATTAATTGGGAGTTGGTTAATTAATAGTTTATTATCAATCAAATAAGCAGAAATTGTTTAACACTAATCCTTATCATCCATTCCTTACAAACACGTTCTTTCAACCTTCCACTTTCTCTGTAATGTTCCCACGCTATTCTCTCCCCTGTGTAATGGTCCAACCAAATGGGCTGGACGGTAGAGCGACGGTCTCGCGTCATGCGGGTCGGCGTTCAATCCCCAACCGTCCAAATGGTTGGGCACCATTCCTTTCCCCCGTCCCATCCTAAGTTCTTATCCTGACCCCTTCCCAGTGCTATATAATCATAATGGCTTGGCACTTACACCTGATAAATCCCTCGGTCCTACAGATCAAGATAACAGTTTTAGAATGGTTTGAAGCGTAAACCACCGTTGGCTGATACAGAAGAGGCATTGTGGAGGCAATGGGGGGTGTCACAGATCAACTTAGGAGGAACGGCAGAGGATAGCGACAGCATTTGGGGATCTTCCAAGGGGAAGATGCTGGATGATGTCATCGCTAGCCAATGGGGAACCAGCAAGGGAGTGACGTGCCGTGTGCAAAGGGTTTGCTATGTCAGTTATCAGTGTGGAGTCAAGGAGAGAGCACGCAGTTCGTCGCCGCTTAGAAGACAGTACATCCCTTGCGATTTGGCGAAGAAGACGGCAGTGAACTGCGACTAAGGCCAGTGCTGTGACTAAGAAGAGGGCGAGTGTGGCGTTCGCCTCAACCTGTGGAACCAGGCGGACGGTCTGAAGCCAAGGGAGGGTGATCGTACCCTGGGGCCAGATTCACGAAAGCACTTACGCAAACACCTACGAACCTGTACGTCTTTTCTCAATCTTTGGCGGCTTTGTTTACAATGATTAAACAGTTATTGAGCTCCGAAGCACCAGGAGGCTGTTTATAACAATAACAACAGTTGAATGGGAAGTTTTCATGCTTGTAAACTGTTTAATAAATGTAACGAAAGCCGTCAAAGATTGAGGAAAGATGTACACGTTCGTAAGTGCTTGCGTAAGTGCTTTCGTGAATCTGGCCCCTGGTAGTCAGTCCACTGTGGTAGACCTGAGAAGAGGTCTGGTGGTCCCAGGTGAGGACCTGCTGACAGGTGAGCTGAGCTGGTACCTGTGTACTGACCCCCCACACACTCAGGTCAGAATAAACACGTTAAGATGGACGGTCGCATTCATAATTTTTTGGTCGACCTGGGAGAGGTAACCTCCAGGCGCCCTTACATCATTACACACAGAAATCACACTAACGTGATGCATTAAATGAACAAATAGAACTTCGGTTTCAACTCTCTTTAACTCTGTCGTAGCTCAGTCGATTAAGGCAGTGTCTGGGATGCTCCCGGACGCAGGTTCGAATCCGTATCACGGCCCTTGTTCTCCAGGCGCGATTTTGACTTTGTGGAAGCCCGCGTCGTCTCTCCAGTAAATGCGGTAAGAGCTGTTGAGTGACACAGTTTGACTTGTACAGTGAAATTATGTGCCCAGAGATCTTACATTGATGCTTACACACATATGAATTAAGCATACCTCGAGGTGCTTCCGGAGCTTAGGGTCTCCGCGGCCCAGTCGTCGACCAGGCCCTAGCATGTATACACACAGTGATTATGAAGTGATATTAGAGACTTATGATGAAATGCCATGACTGAGGTCACAGCTACACACACTCACTAGACGGTGGTTGATCTTTAACTTACACCGAGCGGACTGTAGGAGCAGCAGCCCGTCCTCATAAAGGCCAAAGACCATTCCATGCACCCGCCAAACCCCCTGGTGTTTATGAATGAAAAACTGTTTACACACGACTCACAACTGCTGACGTTCGAACACTTCCGGAACAAGTGCTTCGCTGACGACTTTTGTTCGAACCACAACGCTGTAACTGCTTCACCCACATACTACAAATACAAATAATCGCCAAAAGAACCTAAACACCTAATCTAACTAATGCCTAAATATGTACAATATTCTAATGTATAACAATATTAATTTATATTTGAGAAAATTCCTGTTTTGAATGACCAGCATGTTAAAATTGACGAATCGACTTTGGGGTCGACTGCTGGATGGAATGGACTTGGAAAGGACGGATCCTCTAATACAGGGTTTAATATAGTTTCATAAGTGCCAGGCTGAAGTAGGAGGATTTTTAGTGTGGATTCGCCCGGCGGGGGAGTAAACTTCGCAGTGAGAGCCAGCAGGGAGTTGTTGTGTAATGGAGAATATATTTTAATTGTTGTCTAGTTGTTCATGGATGCAGGTTACTCTGTTCCCGCCAAACACACACCGAAACTAAGCCGTTGGTACAACGTTCGAACAAGTTTTAACACCTAACCAGTTATAACAACCAATATAACAAGTTGTAACAACGTTCTAATACGTCATAAACACGTTAAGCCAAGATCTAACAACTTTATTACAAGTTGTAACAAGCGGAAAATAGAGACAGTTTCGGTTTGTGTTTCCAGGGTTATGGTAAACTCGCAGGTTCATGAATGGTGGCTATAAGGAGTTTACATCCATTTCGAGGACCAGTTGATTGATTATTCTATAGTTGGCTTGCAGGAGGATAAATCGACATGCAAGAAGTTTAACTGATTATAAGGATAATTAATCTACAGTTGATCCACACGGACCGTTGAACAATGATGACCAGACCACACACTAGAAGGTGAAGGGACGACGACGTTTCGGTCCGTCCTGGACCATTCTCAAGTCGATTGTCATCGACTGTCCAATCGACTTGAGAATGGTCCAGGACGGACCGAAACGTCGTCGTCCCTTCACCTTCTAGTGTGTGGTCTGGTCATCATACTTTAGCCACGTTATTGTGACTCATCGCCTGCATCATTGAACAACTTTGTGTTGTTGTTGTTTAAGATTCGCTATCTGGAACAAAAAGTTCCAAGTAGCACGGGCTATGGTGAGCCCGTTTGGTTAAGATCATTGTATGAGTATACTAAACACAGTGAATGGAGGTGGGAGTGTTTATTTCTTTTTATTGATTTAAATGCAAAATCCACTGGCAGAGATTACTGTTGATTATATTTCATTTGATTACACAGATTACGTATGATGATGTCAATGTAATCTACGCCTAGTAAGATTGATGAAGAATTGTAGCCTAGTGAGGCACCATGTACAAAACTCTTGTTCTTAAACTCTTCCTGGACAGATGTAATAGAACCCATAATCTCCATAATTTACAGTCTCCGTGGTGTAGTGGTAAGACACTCGCCTGGCGTTCCGCGAGCGCTATGTCATGGGTTCGTATCCTGGCCGGGGAGGATTTACTGGGCGCAATTCCTTAACTGTAGCCTCTGTTTAACGCAACAGTAAAATGTGTACTTGGATGAAAAAACGATTCTTCGCGGCGGGGATCGTATTCCAGGGACCTGCCCGAAACGCTACGCGTACTAGTGGCTGTACAAGAATGTAACAACTCTTGTATATATCTCAAAAAAAAAAAAAAAAAAAAAAAAAAAAAAAAAAAAAAAATCACCTCACCAGAAATAAATATCTCTTTGGTATCCCCAGAATCAAACTTAATCTGTGTAAACACAATGTAAATATAGGGACCTAGTCTATGGAACTCGCTTCCTAACGAATTGAAAAGCTGTCCAACTTTTGCCTTATTCAAAAATAAAGCCAAAAAAGAGCCTAATTTCATTTTCATAGTTTCCTTCCTAGTGTTTTAAACTCGTACTGTATCTAGTGCTACCCAATCGCCCAATATGTGTACCTAACCATACAACTTTACCAATGTAATCATTGTTGTTATCTTACATCTTAGCTGTTATATTGAACACATATTTTACTGCATTATACCTTGAAATAATCCTCAAATTATGCTACAATGTACCTGTTGATAACCCTTTAATTTTACTTTAATATACCTACTAATCATTGTCAAATTTCTGACAACGTACTTGTTAATTTTTTTTAAATTTTGCTAGAAATTATCTACTTAAAATTATCTGATAGATTAAGGACCTGCCCGAAGCGCTATGCGTGCTAGTGGCTTTACAAGAATGTAAAAACATCAATGCTCTGTACTCTCATAAATACAATGTACCTTCTTGTATATAAATTAATTTGATGTACAGAGGGGAGGGAATTATCAGGGAAAAGCGCCCAGCCGTTGCGAGTATATAGCACTGGGAAGGGATCAGGATAAGGATTTGGGATGGGACAGGGTGAAGGAATGGTGCCCAACCACTTGGGCGGTCGGTTATCTTATCTTGAGGTTATCTTGAGATGATTTCGGGGCTTTTTAGTGTCCCCGCGGCCCGGTCCTCGACCAGGCCTCCACCCCCAGGAAGCAGCCCGTGACAGCTGACTAACACCCAGGTACCTATTTTACTGCTAGGTAACAGGGGCATAGGGTGAAAGAAACTCTGCCCATTGTTTCTCGCCGGCGCCTGGGATCGAACCCAGGACCACAGGATCACAAGCCCAGCGTGCTGTCCGCTCGGCCGACCGGCTCCCTCGGCCGACCGGGGATTGAACGCCGACCTGCATGAAGCGAGACCGTCGTTGAAGAGTAAGTCACCAGTTGCTCAGTTTGAGGTTGTGTGAACATGAGACGACAGGTGGTTACTGAGCCCTGAGCTCCCAAATCTTGGCGACACTAAACTCCACCTCCACAGGTTAATGCAAATCCAGGTAGTTCCTTAGAGAAGTGGCTTCACACGGGGAAGTAGCAGCACGAGACGGGGTGTGTGTGTGTGTGTGTGTGTGTGTGTGTGTGTGTGTGTGTGTGTGTTTGTGTTTTCTAACAATTTGCAGTGATTTGGAGTTAATATCTGATAGCTTCCTGATCTTCATTGCTACACGTTTTGCAATAAACTGGTTGCTCCTGTCTGAGAGATCCCATCCTATTCAACGCATCTTGTAATACCATCGAAAGGAATTCCTTCCATCAGAATTCATTCCAAAACTAACTCACATTTGGCACTTGTTCGCTAAACATGGAGATTCACGCGAAGTCGAGCCGACGGACCACATGAAGGCTTTGACACACACTCACACTCACACACACACACACACACACACACACTCTCTTGGTTCCAGGTTCATCCCGCATCCAACTTGACTGTTACTTAGCATTAAATTTTAGTTGATTCCTAATAGATGATGCAAATAACAAACTCCTCAAATAAGTGAGTTTCTAGAGACAAGCTTCAGATGACCTGATATAGGATAACGGCTCTTAACTTACAATTTCACTAGCAGCAACAGCACAATTCCTAGTGAACCCTAGTCTTAATCAAGCGGAGAGAGACAGAGAGAGACAGAGACAGAGAGAGAGGGAGAGAGAGGGAGAGAGAGAGAGAGAGAGGGAGAGAGAGAGAGGGAGAGAGAGAGAGAGAGAGAGAGAGGAAGGAGGCAAACCCAGTACCTGACGTAACATCATTTAAAAAGAACTTTACCTTCATAATAGAGTTTTAAAAATTTATGAAAATTGGGTCATTTGCATACTGAAGTGAATTTTTTTTGGGGGGGTAAAGCGTTGGAGTAAAATGGATCAGCTCAGTGCCTTAGTGAAGTGCCAGGCTACGCTGCTACAGTTTCCTTCATATATGTAGTGCCAGGATTTTCTTCATACTTGTAGTGCCACTTATTTTAACACATAATACCCGGTTCCATTAATACATATAGTACATGTTTTTCTATTATACCAGGACGATGAGGACCATAGTCTATATACCGACGTACAACGAAATTAGAAAGTAGAAATCGGCACTATGGCGTTAGACAAACCGAAGAAACTATTTTTAACTTGTGTTGTGAAGATAAATTACCCTAACCTAACCTCCCGAGACTTAATACACGATATCTGAGCCCTAATATAGTACATATGTGTACTATACTAGGCCTAGGAATATTTAAGTTTCTTTCTAAGAATCTTTTTTTGTAAGAATTTCTTACTAGTCAGAATACTATTATCTAAAAGCTAAATTACATACGAATTCGTGACTATTGACGATCGTCACAATAAGTACTGTGTAAACAGGAGGACGTGTTGAATATGTATCCCTGTTTATGTTACCTTTGTATGTATCCCTGTTTATGTTACCTTTGTATGTATCCCTGTTTATGTTACCGTTGTATGTATCCCTGTTTATGTTACCGTTGTATGTATCCCTGTTTATGTTACCTTTGTATGTATCCCTGTTTATGTTACCGTTGTATGTATCCCTGTTTATGTTACCTTTGTATGTATCCCTGTTTATGTTACCTTTGTATGTATCCCTGTTTATGTTACCTTTGTATGTATCCCTGTTTATGTTACCTTTGTATGTATCCCTGTTTATGTTACCTTTGTATGTATCCCTGTTTATGTTACCTTTGTATGTATCCCTGTTTATGTTACCTTTGTATGTATCCCTGTTTATGTTACCTTTGTATGTATCCCTGTTTATGTTACCTTTGTATGTATCCCTGTTTATGTTACCTTTGTATGTATCCCTGTTTATGTTACCTTTGTATGTATCCCTGTTTATGTTACCTTTGTATGTATCCCTGTTTATGTTACCTTTGTATGTATCCCTGTTTATGTTACCTTTGTATGTATCCTGCCTGGGTTTCATTTTCCTGTATAGTACCTGGGCTTCATTTACACAGTACCTGGGCTTCATTTACACATAGTACCTGGGCTTCATTTACACATAGTACCTGGGCTTCATTTACACATAGTACCTGGGCTTCATTTACACACATAGTACCTGGGCTTCATTTACACACACAGTACCTGGGCTTCATTTACACATAGTACCTGGGCTTCATTTACACATAGTACCTGGGCTTCATTTACACACACAGTACCTGGGCTTCATTTACACACACATAGTACCTGGGCTTCATTTACACACACATAGTACCTGGGCTTCATTTACACACACATAGTACCTGGGCTTCATTTACACACAGTACCTGGGCTTCATTTACACACAGTACCTGGGCTTCATTTACACACAGTACCTGGGCTTCATTTACACACAGTACCTGGGCTTCATTTACACACAGTACCTGGGCTTCATTTACACACAGTACCTGGGCTTCATTTACACACAGTACCTGGGCTTCATTTACACACAGTACCTGGGCTTCATTTACACACAGTACCTGGGCTTCATTTACACACAGTACCTGGGCTTCATTTACACACAGTACCTGGGCTTCATTTACACACAGTACCTGGGCTTCATTTACACACAGTACCTGGGCTTCATTTACACACAGTACCTGGGCTTCATTTACACACAGTACCTGGGCTTCATTTACACACAGTACCTGGGCTTCATTTACACACAGTACCTGGGCTTCATTTACACACAGTACCTGGGCTTCATTTACACACAGTACCTGGGCTTCATTTACACACAGTACCTGGGCTTCATTTACACACAGTACCTGGGCTTCATTTACACACAGTACCTGGGCTTCATTTACACACAGTACCTGGGCTTCATTTACACATAGTACCTGGGCTTCATTTACACATAGTACCTGGGCTTCATTTGCACATAGTACCTGGGCTTCATTTACACATAGTGAGGAAGATCCCCAGCATCCTCCTCTTGCCTCTTCCTGATCACTACCATAAGTCATAAGACTACTTACGAGGTCTCTAACCTCTTATCTCCATCATGGCGGCTTAGTCGCTATTTACTAAGTAGTTTACGAGCTCGGAAGCGATACGAGGTCGTTAACTTATTGTTGTGGATGACCTCGTAGCGCTTCCATGGTCGTAAATCGATTAATACTGAATGCCTTCAGGGATCGAGGGGAGGTGAGAGACCCCTGGTGTAGAAGGGGGAGGCAGGCCCCCCTGGTGTAGAAGGGGGAGGCAGGCCCCCCTGGTGCAGAAGGGGGAGGCAGGCCCCCCTGGTGCAGAAGGGGGAGGCAGGCCCCCCTGGTGCAGAAGGGGGAGGCAGGCCCCCCTGGTGCAGAAGGGGGAGGCAGGCCCCCCTGGTGCAGAAGGGGGAGGCAGGCCCCCCTGGTGCAGAAGGGGGAGGCAGGCCCCCCTGGTGCAGAAGGGGGAGGCAGGCCCCCCTGGTGCAGAAGGGGGAGGCAGGCCCCCCTGGTGCAGAAGGGGGAGGCAGGCCCCCCTGGTGCAGAAGGGGGAGGCAGGCCCCCCTGGTGCAGAAGGGGGAGGCAGGCCCCCCTGGTGCAGAAGGGGGAGGCAGGCCCCCCTGGTGCAGAAGGGGGAGGCAGGCCCCCCTGGTGCAGAAGGGGGAGGCAGGCCCCCCTGGTGCAGAAGGGGGAGGCAGGCCCCCCTGGTGCAGAAGGGGGAGGCAGGCCCCCCTGGTGCAGAAGGGGGAGGCAGGCCCCCCTGGTGCAGAAGGGGGAGGCAGGCCCCCCTGGTGCAGAAGGGGGAGGCAGGCCCCCCTGGTGCAGAAGGGGGAGGCAGGCCCCCCTGGTGCAGAAGGGGGAGGCAGGCCCCCCTGGTGCAGAAGGGGGAGGCAGGCCCCCCTGGTGCAGAAGGGGGAGGCAGGCCCCCCTGGTGCAGAAGGGGGAGGCAGGCCCCCCTGGTGCAGAAGGGGGAGGCAGGCCCCCCTGGTGCAGAAGGGGGAGGCAGGCCCCCCTGGTGCAGAAGGGGGAGGCAGGCCCCCCTGGTGCAGAAGGGGGAGGCAGGCCCCCCTGGTGCAGAAGGGGGAGGCAGGCCCCCCTGGTGCAGAAGGGGGAGGCAGGCCCCCCTGGTGCAGAAGGGGGAGGCAGGCCCCCCTGGTGCAGAAGGGGGAGGCAGGCCCCCCTGGTGCAGAAGGGGGAGGCAGGCCCCCCTGGTGCAGAAGGGGGAGGCAGGCCCCCCTGGTGTAGAAGGGGGAGGCAGGCCCCCCTGGTGTAGAAGGGGGAGGCAGGCCCCCCTGGTGTAGAAGGGGGAGGCAGGCCCCCCTGGTGTAGAAGGGGGAGGCAGGCCCCCCTGGTGTAGAAGGGGGAGGCAGGCCCCCCTGGTGTAGAAGGGGGAGGCAGGCCCCCCTGGTGTAGAAGGGGGAGGCAGGCCCCCCTGGTGTAGAAGGGGGAGGCAGGCCCCCCTGGTGTAGAAGGGGGAGGCAGGCCCCCCTGGTGTAGAAGGGGGAGGCAGGCCCCCCTGGTGTAGAAGGGGGAGGCAGGCCCCCCTGGTGTAGAAGGGGGAGGCAGGCCCCCCTGGTGTAGAAGGGGGAGGCAGGCCCCCCTGGTGTAGAAGGGGGAGGCAGGCCCCCCTGGTGTAGAAGGGGGGAGGCAGGCCCCCCTGGTGTAGAAGGGGGGAGGCAGGCCCCCCTGGTGTAGAAGGGGGAAGACAGGTCCCCCTGGTGTAGAAGGGGAAGACAGGTCCCCACTGTAGAAGGGGAAGACAGGCCCCCCACTGTAGAAGGGGAAGACAGGCCCCCCACTGTAGAAGGGGAAGACAGGCCCCCCACTGTAGAAGGGGAAGACAGGCCCCTGGTGTAGAAGGGGAAGACAGGCCCCTGGTGTAGAAGGGGAAGACAGGCCCCTGGTGTAGAAGGGGAAGACAGGCCCCTGGTGTAGAAGGGGAAGACAGGCCCCTGGTGTAGAAGGGGAAGACAGGCCCCTGGTGTAGAAGGGGAAGACAGGCCCCTGGTGTAGAAGGGGAAGACAGGCCCCTGGTGTAGAAGGGGAAGACAGGCCCCTGGTGTAGAAGGGGAAGACAGGCCCCTGGTGTAGAAGGGGAAGACAGGCCCCTGGTGTAGAAGGGGAAGACAGGCCCCTGGTGTAGAAGGGGAAGACAGGCCCCTGGTGTAGAAGGGGAAGACAGGTCCCCACTGTAGAAGGGGAAGACAGGCCCCCCACTGTAGAAGGGGAGACAGGCCCCCCACTGTAGAAGGGGAGACAGGCCCCCCACTGTAGAAGGGGAGACAGGCCCCCCACTGTAGAAGGGGAGACAGGCCCCCACTGTAGAAGGGGAGACAGGCCCCCACTGTAGAAGGGGAGACAGGCCCCCCACTGTAGAAGGGGAGACAGGCCCCCACTGTAGAAGGGGAGACAGGCCCCCCACTGTAGAAGGGGAGACAGGCCCCCCACTGTAGAAGGGGAGACAGGCCCCCACTGTAGAAGGGGAGACAGGCCCCCACTGTAGAAGGGGAGACAGGCCCCCACTGTAGAAGGGGAGACAGGCCCCCACTGTAGAAGGGGAGACAGGCCCCCACTGTAGAAGGGGAGACAGGCCCCCACTGTAGAAGGGGAGACAGGCCCCCACTGTAGAAGGGGAGACAGGCCCCCACTGTAGAAGGGGAGACAGGCCCCCACTGTAGAAGGGGAGACAGGCCCCCACTGTAGAAGGGGAGACAGGCCCCCACTGTAGAAGGGGAGACAGGCCCCCACTGTAGAAGGGGAGACAGGCCCCCACTGTAGAAGGGGAGACAGGCCCCCACTGTAGAAGGGGAGACAGGCCCCCACTGTAGAAGGGGAGACAGGCCCCCACTGTAGAAGGGGAGACAGGCCCCCACTGTAGAAGGGGAGACAGGCCCCCACTGTAGAAGGGGAGACAGGCCCCCACTGTAGAAGGGGAGACAGGCCCCCACTGTAGAAGGGGAGACAGGCCCCCACTGTAGAAGGGGAGACAGGCCCCCACTGTAGAAGGGGAGACAGGCCCCCACTGTAGAAGGGGAGACAGGCCCCCACTGTAGAAGGGGAGACAGGCCCCCACTGTAGAAGGGGAGACAGGCCCCCACTGTAGAAGGGGAGACAGGCCCCCACTGTAGAAGGGGAGACAGGCCCCCACTGTAGAAGGGGAGACAGGCCCCCACTGTAGAAGGGGAGACAGGCCCCCACTGTAGAAGGGGAGACAGGCCCCCACTGTAGAAGGGGAGACAGGCCCCCACTGTAGAAGGGGAGACAGGCCCCCACTGTAGAAGGGGAGACAGGCCCCCACTGTAGAAGGGGAGACAGGCCCCCACTGTAGAAGGGGAGACAGGCCCCCACTGTAGAAGGGGAGACAGGCCCCCACTGTAGAAGGGGAGACAGGCCCCCACTGTAGAAGGGGAGACAGGCCCCCACTGTAGAAGGGGAGACAGGCCCCCACTGTAGAAGGGGAGACAGGCCCCCACTGTAGAAGGGGAGACAGGCCCCCACTGTAGAAGGGGAGACAGGCCCCCACTGTAGAAGGGGAGACAGGCCCCCACTGTAGAAGGGGAGACAGGCCCCCACTGTAGAAGGGGAGACAGGCCCCCACTGTAGAAGGGGAGACAGGCCCCCACTGTAGAAGGGGAGACAGGCCCCCACTGTAGAAGGGGAGACAGGCCCCCACTGTAGAAGGGGAGACAGGCCCCCACTGTAGAAGGGGAGACAGGCCCCCACTGTAGAAGGGGAGACAGGCCCCCACTGTAGAAGGGGAGACAGGCCCCCACTGTAGAAGGGGAGACAGGCCCCCACTGTAGAAGGGGAGACAGGCCCCCACTGTAGAAGGGGAGACAGGCCCCCACTGTAGAAGGGGAGACAGGCCCCCACTGTAGAAGGGGAGACAGGCCCCCACTGTAGAAGGGGAGACAGGCCCCCACTGTAGAAGGGGAGACAGGCCCCCACTGTAGAAGGGGAGACAGGCCCCCACTGTAGAAGGGGAGACAGGCCCCCACTGTAGAAGGGGAGACAGGCCCCCACTGTAGAAGGGGAGACAGGCCCCCACTGTAGAAGGGGAGACAGGCCCCCACTGTAGAAGGGGAGACAGGCCCCCACTGTAGAAGGGGAGACAGGCCCCCACTGTAGAAGGGGAGACAGGCCCCCACTGTAGAAGGGGAGACAGGCCCCCACTGTAGAAGGGGAGACAGGCCCCCACTGTAGAAGGGGAGACAGGCCCCCACTGTAGAAGGGGAGACAGGCCCCCACTGTAGAAGGGGAGACAGGCCCCCACTGTAGAAGGGGAGACAGGCCCCCACTGTAGAAGGGGAGACAGGCCCCCACTGTAGAAGGGGAGACAGGCCCCCACTGTAGAAGGGGAGACAGGCCCCCACTGTAGAAGGGGAGACAGGCCCCCACTGTAGAAGGGGAGACAGGCCCCCACTGTAGAAGGGGAGACAGGCCCCCACTGTAGAAGGGGAGACAGGCCCCCACTGTAGAAGGGGAGACAGGCCCCCACTGTAGAAGGGGAGACAGGCCCCCACTGTAGAAGGGGAGACAGGCCCCCACTGTAGAAGGGGAGACAGGCCCCCACTGTAGAAGGGGAGACAGGCCCCCACTGTAGAAGGGGAGACAGGCCCCCACTGTAGAAGGGGAGACAGGCCCCCACTGTAGAAGGGGAGACAGGCCCCCACTGTAGAAGGGGAGACAGGCCCCCACTGTAGAAGGGGAGACAGGCCCCCACTGTAGAAGGGGAGACAGGCCCCCACTGTAGAAGGGGAGACAGGCCCCCACTGTAGAAGGGGAGACAGGCCCCCACTGTAGAAGGGGAGACAGGCCCCCACTGTAGAAGGGGAGACAGGCCCCCACTGTAGAAGGGGAGACAGGCCCCCACTGTAGAAGGGGAGACAGGCCCCCACTGTAGAAGGGGAGACAGGCCCCCACTGTAGAAGGGGAGACAGGCCCCCACTGTAGAAGGGGAGACAGGCCCCCACTGTAGAAGGGGAGACAGGCCCCCCACTGTAGAAGGGGAGACAGGCCCCCACTGTAGAAGGGGAGACTGTAGAAGGGGAACACCCCCACTGTAGAAGGGGAGACAGGCCCCCACTGTAGAAGGGGAGACAGGCCCCCACTGTAGAAGGGGAGACAGGCCCCCACTGTAGAAGGGGAGACAGGCCCCCACTGTAGAAGGGGAGACAGGCCCCCACTGTAGAAGGGGAGACAGGCCCCCACTGTAGAAGGGGAGACAGGCCCCCACTGTAGAAGGGGGAGACAGGCCCCCACTGTAGAAGGGGGAGACAGGCCCCCACTGTAGAAGGGGGAGACAGGCCCCCACTGTAGAAGGGGAGACAGGCCCCCACTGTAGAAGGGGAGACAGGCCCCCACTGTAGAAGGGGAGACAGGCCCCCACTGTAGAAGGGGAGACAGGCCCCCACTGTAGAAGGGGAGACAGGCCCCCACTGTAGAAGGGGAGACAGGCCCCACTGTAGAAGGGGGAGACAGGCCCCCACTGTAGAAGGGGAGACAGGCCCCCACTGTAGAAGGGGGAGACAGGCCCCCACTGTAGAAGGGGGAGACAGGCCCCCACTGTAGAAGGGGGAGACAGGTCCCAGGAACAGGTGCAGGGAACAAGAGGAGGCAAGACAAGAGGCTGCCGGCCTGAAATATTGACTAACAAGTCACACTGGTCCTTCACTGTTCCATGTTTACACCTACATAAACCATGATTTACAGCTTTTTTTCTGGCCAAGCTGGCCAAGCTGTCAAGCTTGCCGAGCTGACAAGGTGGCTGGTGTTTACCTGTCCTGCTCCCCAGACCTGGTGGGAGGGAAGGTGCGGCCACGAAGGACGGAGAGGGAAATGTGGAATGGGTTAAGATTGTGGGAAGGGAAGAAGAAAATAGATCAGTTAAAGGTAAGAGGGCGAGGGAGGGAAGGAGGAAGGGAGGAAATGAAAGCAATAGGGAAAGGTGGGTAAGGGAACTGGGAAGGAAAGTAAGGGAACTTAAGACACTAATCAACTGAGTATAAAAATTAATACAGGTAGTTCCTCTAGTCTTCTAAAATATTTAATTAAACCCAATTTAAAATAAATTAACCGAAAAAAATATAAAAAAATCAACTTAATGTATAAGCAGAGTTCCCTGCTCCTGTTCCTGGGACCTGTCTCCCCCTTCTACAGTGGGGGTCTGTCTCCCCTTCTACAGTGGGGGTCTGTCTCCCCTTCTACAGTGGGGGCCTGTCTCCCCTTCTACAGTGGGGGCCTGTCTCCCCTTCTACAGTGGGGGTCTGATTTTTACCTTTGACTTTCTCTATAGTCTCAAGATGAACATTTAATAGACCAAGTTAATCGGAATCCATCAATCTTATGCCAACAGTTTGGTCTTCAGAAACATACACGAACCCTCTCAGGTATCAACAAACAAACAAACAAAAACCTTTTAGTTTTGTCCCCAACAAAAACACCTCAATCGTTTGAGGTGTTTTTCCTCACCACTGAAACATATGTTTTTCAGTTGTTATCAAAAGTTCTATTTAGTTCTTAAATTTTCATTCAAATCGGTAAAGCATTTCGTCACAAGATTGTTAACATCTCTTGATGTGAAACTTGCAGTCTGGCTGTAGCTTCTGTGGACGCTTCGCTGTTGTCCGGACGTAACTAAGGCACTATCCTGTTGTCCGGACGTAACTAAGGCACTATCCTGCTGTTCGGACGTAACTAAGGCACTATCCTGTTGTTCGGACGTAACTAAGGCACTATCCTGTTGTCCGGACGTAACTAAGGCACTATCCTGTTGTTCGGACGTAACTAAGGCACTATCCTGTTGTTCGGACGTAACTAAGGCACTATCCTGTTATCCGGACGTAACTATGGCACTATCCTGTTGTCCGGACGTAACTAAGGCACTATCCTGTTGTCCGGACGTAACTAAGGCACTATCCTGTTGTTCGGACGTAACTAAGGCACTATCCTGTTATCCGGACGTAACTAAGGCACTATCCTGTTGTCCGGACGTAACTAAGCCACTATCCTGTTGTCCGGACGTAACTAAGGCACTATCCTGTTATCCGGACGTAACTAAGGAACTTTACGCTGTTGTCCGGACGTAACCAAGGGATTGTTGCTTGTGTCTGCGTCCATTCCGATATTGCTGTATCTAAACTGAACAGTGCCTGATATTGCTGTATCTAAACTGAACAGTGCCTGATATTGCTGTATCTAAACTGTACAGCGCCTGATATTGCTGTATCTAAACTGAACAGCGCCTGATATTGCTGTATCTAAACTGTACAGCGCCTGATATTGCTGTATCTAAACTGTACAGCGCCTGATATTGCTGTATCTAAACTGAACAGCGCCTGATATTGCTGTATCTAAACTGAACAGCGCCTGATATTGCTGTATCTAAACTGTACAGCGCCTGATATTGCTGTATCTAAACTGAACAGCGCCTGATATTGCTGTATCTAAACTGTACAGCGCCTGATATTGCTGTATCTAAACTGAACAGCGCCTGATATTGCTGTATCTAAACTGAACAGCGCCTGATATTGCTGTATCTAAACTGTACAGCGCCTGATATTGCTGTATCTAAACTGAACAGCGCCTGATATTGCTGTATCTAAACTGAACAGCGCCTGATATTGCTGTATCTAAACTGAACAGCGCCTGATATTGCTGTATCTAAACTGTACAGCGCCTGATATTGCTGTATCTAAACTGAACAGCGCCTGATATTGCTGTATCTAAACTGAACAGCGCCTGATATTGCTGTATCTAAACTGAACAGCGCCTGATATTGCTGTATCTAAACTGTACAGCGCCTGATATTGCTGTATCTAAACTGAACAGCGCCTGATATTGCTGTATCTAAACTGAACAGCGCCTGATATTGCTGTATCTAAACTGTACAGCGCCTGATATTGCTGTATCTAAACTGAACAGCGCCTGATATTGCTGTATCTAAACTGTACAGCGCCTGATATTGCTGTAGCTGAACTGCACAGCGCCCTATATAGTTACATCTAAACAGGGCAGTATTTTTTAACGTTCAGAAAGGTCTTTTTATCTCTCTGTGCCGCAGCCGCTGGTATGATGAGATGGCATCATCAGTGTGCTATTCTCTCCCATACCAAGAGGCACAGTCAAGAAGTCAAGAGTGTGGTGGGTGTTCGAGCTTGCTAATGTTAAACACAGGTTATTACCATTATCACGCTATCATTACCATTATCGGGGGGCCTCGTAGCCTGGTGGATAGCGCGCAGGACTCGTAATTCTGTGGCGCGGGTTCGATTCGCGCACGAGGCAGAAACAAATGGGCAAAGTTTCTTTCACCCTGAATGCCCCTGTTACCTAGCAGTAAATAGGTACCTGGGAGTTAGTTAGCTGTCACGGGCTGCTTCCTGGGGGTGGAGGCCTGGTCGAGGACCGGGCCGCGGGGACACTAAAGCCCCGAAATCATCTCAAGATAACCTCAAGATAACCTGACGCTCTATTCCTGACAATAACAGCACTTAAGATATACAAACATATAATCATTGCATAATCCAGATTATCTATCTCTGTGTCTCTATCTCCATAGACTCGCGAAGGAAGAGAAGACCTTGGAGAAGGGGGTACAGCGAGTGCAGCACTTTTGCTGAGTGCGACCTAGAGTACACAAGAGTACACTTCTACAAGACACTCGCGGCATCTCAGATCACCAAGAACTCATCATAATTGTAAAATATGACTTAAAAAACGCCATCTATATATATCCGTCGATTAAAAAATGTAAAGTTTGAAACGTCCAAATTATATATTATCGTCCCTGGTAAAGTAAGGACAAAGGTCCCTGGTAAAGTAAGGACAAAGGTCCCTGGTAAAGTAAGGACAAAGGTCCCTGGTAAAGTAAAAAAGGTTACATGGGTATAAGTACTGCGGGTCTGACTCGTCTACTTAATGAAGAACAAGTCAGGTACTTGGAGACACAAAACTCCTTGCAACACATTACTCGGTACTCTCCTGATCAACACTCCCAGATGATCACAAGAGTTGCTCCGAGGGTCGGCCTTGGACCAGTGCACGCCAGTACATGGGAGAACTAGTACAGTACTCTCATGTACTAGTACACGGACAGCTATTGTGTACGCCAAAGCTGTCTATACCGCGTATAACTGCTGCTGATGTAGCAATATATTACATCTGAAGCCTAAGATTGTATCCCTGGCACTCCGGCCTGCCTCCTGGCACTCCCGGCCTGCTTCCTGGCACTCCCGGCCTGCTTCCTGGCACTCCCGGCCTGCTTCCTGGCACCCCCCGGCCTGCTTCCTGGCACTCCCGGCCTGCTTCCTGGCACTCCCGGCCTGCTTCCTGGCACTCCCGGCCTGCTTCCTGGCACCCCCCGGCCTGCTTCCTGGCACTCCCGGCCTGCTTCCTGGCACTCCCGGCCTGCTTCCTGGCACTCCCGGCCTGCTTCCTGGCACTCCCGGCCTGCTTCCTGGCACTCCCGGCCTGCTTCCTGGCACCCCCGGCCTGCCTCCTGGCACCCCCGGCCTGCTTCCTGGCACCCCCGGCCTGCCTCCTGGCACCCCCGGCCTGCCTCCTGGCACCCCCGGCCTGCCTCCTGGCACCCCCGGCCTGCCTCCTGGCACCCCCGGCCTGCCTCCTGGCACCCCCGGCCTGCCTCCTGGCACCCCCGGCCTGCCTCCCACAACTCTTAATACAAATTTGAAACTTAGTCTTGTGTATTGCATTTAATTACATTAGATACCCTAAAAGTGTCTTTCCAGCCGTTTTCTATAACATTAGATGGTAATTAATTCCAATGTTATGTGTCGGCGAATATGAAGGAACACTTTCTAAAGGTTTCGTACATTTAATTATTATTATTATTGTATTACTTTGACGTCCGAGTTGAGAAAATAAAAATTTTAAATATTAATTTGATTTGATTTATTCAATTATATAAATAATTTGATTAAGTGGTTTGAAATAACTTTCCCAGAAGTCTGTTTCTCTTCAGAGAAAACAAGTTTTTTTTTTAACAGATTTTCTTTACAGAGTTTGTTTCATAATAAGATAAGATCAACACGTTTTCTGTCCTCTTTGGTTAGGCTTTACCGCTCGTTTGACCGAAAATGGACATGATTTGAATATGAAGAAAAAATTTGAAAATAAATTTTGGATTTTTTTTTCTACATCAGTAAGTTGATGGACCTCTGGTAGGTTAGAAGGGCAGGAAATTCTCCGAAGGTTTCAATATGTCATGAAAAACGTTAATTGAATGCTTCCTCTCCTAACCTAACCGAGTAAGCCTGGTTCCAAATTCACGAAAGCACTTACGAACCTGTACATCTTTTCTCAATCTTTGGCAGCTTTGTTTCCACTTATTAAACAGTTAATGAGCTCCGAAGCACCAGGAGGCTGTTTATAACAATAACAACAGTTGAATGGGAAGTTTTCATGCTTGTAAACTGTTTAATAAATGTATTCAGAGCCGTCAAAGATTGAGGAAAGATGTACACGTTCGTAACTGCTTGCGTAAGTGCTTTCGTGAATCTGGCCCCAGAAGACTCGCAGAAAACGGGACAGTACGTCACTTTCGTGAACCGATTTCATTTCAAATTACGTCCATTTTTGGCCATAGTGCGCATACCAGCGAAAAGCGACGCTATTTTTAAGAGGATAATTGCTCAATGATTGGACTTATGTTATGAAATAAATCATAAATAAATTATGAAATAAATATTATCTTATGTTAGACACAAAGACGAGCTCTCTGTTACCTTACCTTGCGTTGATTTCTAGGATCAATGTCCCCGCGGCTCGGTCTCTGACCAGGCCTCCTGATTGATGATCTGGTCAACCAGGCTTTTGGACGCGGCTGCTCGCAGCCTGACGTATGAGTCACAGCCTGGTTGATCAGGTATCCTTTGGAGGTGTTGATCAAGTTCTCTCATGAACACTGTGAGGAGTCGGCCAGTTATACCCTTTATGTGTAGTGGAAACCTGTCCTCTTACAAATTAAATCGCTTTTCGCTCGCATGCGCACTAAGGCTAAAAATCGCCGTACTAGAAAATGGAAGTGGCTGGCGAAAAAGTGACGTACTGCCCCGTTTTCTGTTTTGGGTTCTCTGGCTTAGTCTCTTAGGTGAGGAACTTTAACGGTTTTCATAACGTTTTGAAACCTTAGGAGAGCGTCTTGCCCTCCTAACCTACCAGAGGACCCTTAACTTGCTGTTTTGGGTCCATTTTATTTGGAAAACGAATTTCCATTTTTTTTTTAATTTCCAATATGAGGATTTTTTTATACGGATACGGCCAAAGTCTCAACACAGGGTGTGATGTGTGCTCCCTGGAAGGATATCAGGACGATCCCTCTCTGGGTGGGAGTGTTGTGTGCTCCCTGGAAGGATATCAGGACGATCCCTCTCTGGGTGGGAGTGTCGCGTGCTCCCTGGAAGGATATCAGGACGATCCCTCTCTGGGTGGGAGTGTTGCGTGCTCCCTGGAAGGATATCAGGACGATCCCTCTCTGGGTGGGAGTGTTGTGTGCTCCCTGGAAGGATATCAGGAAGATCCCTCCCTGGGTGGGTGTGTTGCGTGCTCCCTGGAAGGATATCAGGACGATCCCTCCCTGGGTGGGAGTGTTGCGTGCTCCCTGGAAGGATATCAGGACGATCCCTCTCTGGGTGGGAGTGTTGTGTGCTCCCTGGAAGGATATCAGGACGATCCCTCTCTGGGTGGGAGTGTTGCGTGCTCCCTGGAAGGATATCAGGACGATCCCTCCCTGGGTGGGAGTGTTGCGTGCTCCCTGGAAGGATATCAGGACGATCCCTCCCTGGGTGGGAGTGTTGTGTGCTCCCTGGAAGGATATCAGGACGATCCCTCCCTGGGTGGGAGTGTTGTGTGCTCCCTGGAAGGATATCAGGACGATCCCTCCCTGGGTGGGAGTGTTGCGTGCTCCCTGGAAGGATATCAGGACGATCCCTCTCTGGGTGGGAGTGTTGCGTGCTCCCTGGAAGGATATCAGGACGATCCCTCCCTGGGTGGGAGTGTTGTGTGCTCCCTGGAAGGATATCAGGACGATCCCTCCCTGGGTGGGAGTGTCGCGTGCTCCCTGGAAGGATATCAGGACGATCCCTCCCTGGGTGGGAGTGTTGTGTGCTCCCTGGAAGGATATCAGGAAGATCCCTCCCTGGGTGGGTGTGTTGCGTGCTCCCTGGAAGGATATCAGGACGATCCCTCCCTGGGTGGGAGTGTTGCGTGCTCCCTGGAAGGATATCAGGAGGATCCCTCCCTGGGTGGGAGTGTTGCGTGCTCCCTGGAAGGATATCAGGACGATCCCTCCCTGGGTGGGAGTGTTGCGTGCTCCCTGGAAGGATATCAGGACGATCCCTCTCTGGGTGGGAGTGTTGCGTGCTCCCTGGAAGGATATCAGGACGATCCCTCTCTGGGTGGGAGTGTTGCGTGCTCCCTGGAAGGATATCAGGACGATCCCTCTCTGGGTGGGAGTGTTGCGTGCTCCCTGGAAGGATATCAGGACGATCCCTCCCTGGGTGGGAGTGTTGCGTGCTCCCTGGAAGGATATCAGGACGATCCCTCCCTGGGTGGGAGTGTCGCGTGCTCCCTGGAAGGATATCAGGAAGATATCATGTGTGTGTGTGGGGGGGGGCTGCTGCAGGGGGGCCTCCACGCCGGGGAGCCGGACATTGCAGCCTAGCTGGGATGCCGAGAATCCTGCTGGGGTATTGGATACTCTGATGGCTCGGATAGAGGATTTGGGCGACTTTCTTGATCTTTTCTCTCATTTTTATCTCTTTCTCTATTCTTTTCACTCTCTCTCTCTGACTTGTAGTTATTCTATTTGTTTTTTGTCTTTGAAGTAAAACATGAGGATTAAACGGAAACATTGGTTTAGAGAATTGTGTCTCTCCAGACACGCATTCTCGCTATTACTAAGTGTAGAAGTTTCACAACCCCGCCCACACCACCCCCCGCCCACACCACTCCCCGCCCACACCCCGCCCCGCCCACATCAACCCGCCCATCCTCCCCCCCAAACCCCACACCCGCCCATCCCCCCCCCCCATCAAATCCCCCGACGCCAGAGGAAGGAGTTAGTATTCAGATACTACAGCTAACGACGATATATATCTGTATGTATACAGTTGTATATATATACAGCTGTATGTATACAGCTGTGTCTCACCACCTTCACTATTGTGTGTGTACGGGTCCCTGAAGCTGCTGTACTCTCCACCCGCACGCCTGCTGGGCGCGGTGCAGCATCACAGGATTGATCTCGGACCTGCATCGCTAAAGTGGATTTCTTGTTCCGGGAGATCTCGTGTGTGTTGAGCTATGTGGGCTTACATTTCTCACTCATGTGTCTCACACACTCATATTCTCCCCTCACTGACGCTGAGACTGTGATAACACTGAAGCTATGATAACACCCTGGGATAACAGGCTCACTGGGATAACATTGACACTGTGATAACACTGAAGCTAGGATAACACTCTGGGATAACACACTCACTGGGATAACATTGACACTGTGATAACACTGAAGCTAGGATAACACTCTGGGATAACACGCTCACTGGGATAACATTGACACTGTGATAACACTGAAGCTAGGATAACACTCTGGGATAACACACTCACTGGGATAACATTGACACTGTGATAACACTGAAGCTATGATAACACTCTGGGATAACACACTCACTGGGATAACATTGACACTGTGATAACACTGAAGCTATGATAACACTCTGGGATAACACACTCACTGGGATAACATTGACACTGTGATAACACTGAAGCTATGATAACACTCTGGGATAACACGCTCACTGGGATAACATTGACACTGTGATAACAATGAAGCTATGATAACACTCTGGGATAACAGTCTCACTGGGATAACATTGACACTGTGATAACACAGACGCTGGTAACGAGGACGAGGTAATCATTACGTGGTGTAAAGGTTGTATAGTGGGAGCACAGGAGGTATTAGTCACCCTGGGAGCATAACCGTCTCCCAGACTAATTCACTCAAATTACCACCATGGGAGGAGATACCCAACCACTTGGCCTGGACGGTAGAACGATTGTCTGGCTTCATACAGGTCGGCGTTCAATCCCCGACCGTCCTAGTGGTTGGGCACTATTCCTTCCCCCCCCCCCCGCTCCCCCACCCCGGTCCCATGCCAAACTCTTATCCTCGTCCCTTCCAAGTGTAATATAGTCGTAATGGCTTGGTGCTTTCTCCTCATAGTTCCCGTCCTGTCTCTGGGAGGGGCCCCTCTCTCCACCATGGGAGGGGCCCCCTCCCTTCACCATGGGAGGGGCCCCCTCCCTACCCAGCAATGATATTCATCCCGGATAAAAATTTTCTTTGGAGTTCCCAAGATATTAAATTTATACATCTTGCGTCAGAGACCATGAACTTCAGAGTCCTCGAAGTCGGTCTCCCCAAGGGGAAAGGGGAAGGGGAGAAAGGGAGAGGGAGGGGAAAGGGGGAAAAGGGAGAGGGAGGGGGAAAAGGGAGAGGGAGGGGGAAAAGGGGGGGAAGTAAGGGGAAGGCAGGAGGCCGTTGAACTAGAGACATCCTTAAGTCATTAATCGACATTCTTTGGCACCATCGACCTTTTCTTCCTATAGGGTAAGCGTCTCTCTCACACTGTTTCAAATACAAATTATTTTGTCCTTATTTTCCTCACAAGCAATATATATATATGTCGTACCTAGTAGCCAGAACGCACTTCTCAGCCTACTATGCAAGGCCGGATTTGCCTAATAAGCCAAGTTTTACTGAATTAATATATTTTCTCTAATTTTTTTCTTATGAAATGATAAAGCTACCCATTTCATTATGTATGAGGTCAACTTTTTTTTATTAGAGTTAAAATTAACGTGGATATATGACCGAACCTAACCAACCCTACCTAACCTAACCTAAACTATCTTTATAGGTTAGGTTAGGTTAGGTAACCGAAAAAGTTAGGTTAGGTAGGTTAGGTAGTCGAAAAACAATTAATTCATGAAAACTTGGCTTATTAGGCAAATCGAGCCTTGCATAGTAGGCTGAGAAGTGCGTTCTGGCTATTAGGTACGACAATATATATATATATATATATATATATATATATATGTGACGATAATCTCCTTCAAGAGATTGAGCCTGCTCTTCCCTCCAAATACGTCGCTACAAATCTATACAAAACTACTATGGAAGAAAAATCCAACAACGACAACACCAGCAAGGTTTGCCAGAGCGCAAAACGTATGCAGCCAGGAACACCTGCTCCACCTCAAACCGCCAAACTACCTGTCTTGTCGCCTGCTCGTCGCTGATTGGCTGCGAGTCCAGCTGTAACTGCACTCCACCCACCATACTACTTGATGTCTGGGGCCGCCAAGACCTCAGTCTTCAGAATATCCCGTGCTTTCGACAAGTTAACACGTCTCGTTGGTAGACTAAGCCCCAGGCTTACGTGTAATAAGAGAGGTGATAGCTTGAAGCCAATATTCCGGCACCTATTTACTTTGTTTGCCATACACTTGTTATTTGTTCACTTGTCTTAACGTAACTTTTCAATTTGCCATTTGATTATTCTTATTACTTTGATTGATTTTATTATACGAATTTGTATGTCCATTTTATTCATGTTTTGCTTTCTTTAACGTAATTAAAATTTCATTGTTAAAATTTACTTGTGTTTTGTGTGTCTTCTCCTTACCTTACCACAGACGAAGTTCCAGATTTTCTATTTTTTTTCTATATGAGACGAGGCCATACCCCTAGCTTTTGAACAGCCGAACACCAACGCGTTACCGTCACAAATATATATATATATATATATATATATATATATATATATATATATATATATATATATATATATATATATATATGGTTATATTTGACCAGACCACACACTAGAAGGTGAAGGAAGGACGACGTTTCAATCCGTCCTGGACCATTCTCAAGTCGACCGTCATTTGACTTGAGAATGGTCCAGGACGGACCGAAACGTCGTCGTCCCTTCACCTTCTAGTGTGTGGTCTGGTCAGCATACTTTAGCCACGTTATTGTGACTCATCGCCTGCACACGGTCATATTTATTCAGCGGTTTCTTCTGAACAAATGAGTTTCTTTGATAACTCGGAGAAGTTTGCCACGAAGAGAAGTCGAGACGCAGATCTCTTTGAGTACTCAAAACTGTAATTTTGCATATTGGTGTATATCATTATTGGTTCAGCATCAGTGTTTGATGAGATGCTCATGGGTACGTTACAGTCACGCTGAAGGTCCCTGGCTACGTACAGACACGCTGAAGGCCCCTGGCTATATACAGACACGCTGAAGGTCCCTGGTTACGTACAGTCACGCTGAAGGTCCCTGGCTACGTACAGACACGATGAAGGCCCCTGGCAACATACAGTCACGCTGAAGGTCCCTGGCTACGTCCAGACACGCTGAAGGCCCCTGGCTACATACAGTCACGCTGAAGGCCCCTGGCTACATACAGTCACGCTGAAGGTCCCTGGCTACGTACAGACACCCTGAAGGTCCCTGGCTACATACAGACGCGCTGAAGGCCCCTGGCTATATACAGACACGCGGAAAGCCCCTGGCTACGTACAGACACGCGGAAGGCCCCTGGCTACGCTACAGACACGCTGAAGGTCCCTGGATACGCTACAGACACGCTGAAGGCCCCTGGCTACATACAGACACGCAGAAGGCCCTTGGCTACGTACAGACACGCTGAAGGCCCCTGGCTATATACAGACACGCTGAAGGCCCCTGGCTATATACAGACACGCTGAAGGTCCCTGGCTATATACAGACACGCTGAAGGCCCCTGGCTACATACAGACACGCTGAAGGCCCCTGGCTACATACAGACACGCTGAAGGCCCCTGGCTACGTACAGACACGCTGAAGGCCCCTGGCTACGCTACAGACACGCTGAAGGCCCCTGGCTACGTATAGACACGCTGAAGGCCCCTGGCTACGCTACAGACACGCTGAAGGCCCCTGGCTACGCTACAGACACGCTGACGGCCCCTGGCTACGCTACAGACACGCTGACGGTCCCTGGATACGCTACAGACACGCTGAAGGCCCCTGGATACGCTACAGACACGCTGAAGGCCCCTGGCTATATACAGACACGCTGAAGGCCCCTGGCTATATACAGACACGCTGAAGACCCCTGGCTACAGACACGCTGAAGGTTCCTGGCTACATACAGACACGCTGAAGGCCCCTGGCTACATACAGACACGCTGAAGGCCCCTGGCTACATACAGACACGCTGAAGGCCCCTGGCTACATACAGACACGCTGAAGGCCCCTGGATACGCTACAGACACGCTGAAGGCCCCTGGATACGCTACAGACACGCTGAAGGCCCCTGGCAACATACAGACACGCCGAAGGCCCCTGGCTACATACAGACACGCTGAAGGCCCCTGGCTACATACAGACACGCTGAAGGCCCCTGGCTACATACAGACACGCTGAAGGCCCCTGGCTACATACAGACACGCTGAAGGCCCCTGGCTACGTACAGACACGCTGAAGGCCCCTGGCTACGCTAGAGACACGCTGACGGCCCCTGGCTACGCTACAGACACGCTGAAGGTCCCTGGATACGGTACAGACACGCTGAAGGTCCCTGGATACGCTATAGACACGCTGAAGGCCCCTGGCTATATACAGACACGCTGAAGACCCCTGGCTACAGACACGCTGAAGGTCCCTGGCTATATACAGACACGCTGCAGACCCCTGGCTACAGACACGCTGAAGGCCCCTGGCTACATACAGACACGCTGAAGGCCCCTGGCTACATACAGACACGCTGAAGGCCCCTGGCTACATACAGACACGCTGAAGGTCCCTGGCTACATACAGACACGCTGAAGACCCCTGGCTACAGACACGCTGAAGGCCCCTGGCTACATACAGACACGCTGAAAGCTCCTGGCTACATACAGACACGCTGAAAGCACCTGGCTACGCTACAAACACGCTGAAGGCCCCTGGCTACGTACAGACACGCTGAAGGTCCCTGGCCACGTACAGACACGCTGAAGGCCCCTGGCTACGTACAGACACGCTGAAGGCCCCTGGCTATATACAGACACGCTGAAGGCCCCTGGCTACGTACAGACACGCTGAAGGCCCCTGGCTACGTACAGACACGCTGAAGGCCCCTGGCTATATACAGACACGCTGAAGGCCCCTGGCTATATACAGACACGCTGAAGGCCCCTGGCTACGTACTGACACGCTGAAGGCCCCTGGCTACGTACAGACACGCTGAAGGTCCCTGGCTACGCTACAGACACGCTGAAGGTCCCTGGCTATGTACAGACACGCTGAAGGTCCCTGGCTACGTACAGACACGCTGAACGTCCCTGGCTACGTACAGACACGCTGAAGGCCCCTGGCTACGTACAGACACGCTGAAGGCCCCTGGCTACATACAGACACGCTGAAGGCCCCTGGCTACATACAGACACGCTGAAGGCCCCTGGCTACATACAGACACGCTGAAGGCCCCTGGATACGCTACAGACACGCTGAAGGCCCCTGGATACGCTACAGACACGCTGAAGGCCCCTGGCAACATACAGACACGCCGAAGGCCCCTGGCTACATACAGACACGCTGAAGGCCCCTGGCTACATACAGACACGCTGAAGGCCCCTGGCTACATACAGACACGCTGAAGGCCCCTGGCTACGTACAGACACGCTGAAGGCCCCTGGCTACGCTAGAGACACGCTGACGGCCCCTGGCTACGCTACAGACACGCTGAAGGTCCCTGGATACGGTACAGACACGCTGAAGGTCCCTGGATACGCTATAGACACGCTGAAGGCCCCTGGCTATATACAGACACGCTGAAGACCCCTGGCTACAGACACGCTGAAGGTCCCTGGCTATATACAGACACGCTGCAGACCCCTGGCTACAGACACGCTGAAGGCCCCTGGCTACATACAGACACGCTGAAGGCCCCTGGCTACATACAGACACGCTGAAGGCCCCTGGCTACATACAGACACGCTGAAGGTCCCTGGCTACATACAGACACGCTGAAGACCCCTGGCTACAGACACGCTGAAGGCCCCTGGCTACATACAGACACGCTGAAAGCTCCTGGCTACATACAGACACGCTGAAAGCACCTGGCTACGCTACAAACACGCTGAAGGCCCCTGGCTACGTACAGACACGCTGAAGGTCCCTGGCCACGTACAGACACGCTGAAGGCCCCTGGCTACGTACAGACACGCTGAAGGCCCCTGGCTATATACAGACACGCTGAAGGCCCCTGGCTACGTACAGACACGCTGAAGGCCCCTGGCTACGTACAGACACGCTGAAGGCCCCTGGCTATATACAGACACGCTGAAGGCCCCTGGCTATATACAGACACGCTGAAGGCCCCTGGCTACGTACAGACACGCTGAAGGCCCCTGGCTACGTACAGACACGCTGAAGGTCCCTGGCTACGCTACAGACACGCTGAAGGTCCCTGGCTATGTACAGACACGCTGAAGGTCCCTGGCTACGTACAGACACGCTGAACGTCCCTGGCTACGTACAGACACGCTGAAGGCCCCTGGCTACGTACAGACACGCTGAAGGCCCCTGGCTACGTACAGACACGCTGAAGGCCCCTGGCTACGTACAGACACGCTGAAGGCCCCTGGCTACGTACAGACACGCTGAAGGCCCCTGGCTACGTACAGACACGCTGAAGGCCCCTGGCTACGTACAGACACGCTGAAGGCCCCTGGCTACGTACAGACACGCTGAAGGCCCCTGGCTACGTACAGACACGCTGAAGGCCCCTGGCTACGTACAGACACGCTGAAGGCCCCTGGCTACGTACAGACACGCTGAAGGCCCCTGGCTACGTACAGACACGCTGAAGGCCCCTGGCTACGTACAGACACGCTGAAGGCCCCTGGCTACGTACAGACACGCTGAAGGCCCCTGGCTACGTACAGACACGCTTAAGGCCCCTGGCTACGTACAGACACGCTGAAGGCCCCTGGCTACGTACAGACACGCTGAAGGTCCCTGGCTATATACAGACATGCTGAAGGCCCCTGGCTACGTACAGACACGCTGAAGGCCCCTGGCTACTAACGGACAAGCTGAAGGCCCCTGGCTATATACAGACACGATGAAGGCCCCTGGCTATATACAGACACGATGAAGGTCCCTGGCTATATACAGACACGATGAAGGCCTCTGTCTACAGACACGCTGAAGGTCCCTGGCTTTATACAGACACGCTGAAGGTCCCTGGCTACGTACAGACACGCTGAAGGCCCCTGGCTACGTACAGACACGCTGAAGGCCCCTGGCTACGTACAGACACGCTGAAGGCCCCTGGCTACGTACAGACACGCTGAAGGCCCCTGGCTACGTACAGACACGCTGAAGGCCCCTGGCTACGTACAGACACGCTGAAGGCCCCTGGCTACGTACAGACACGCTGAAGGCCCCTGGCTACGTACAGACACGCTACAGGCCCCTGGCTACGCTACAGACACGCTACAGGCCCCTGGCTACGTACAGACACGCTGAAGGCCCCTGGCTATATACAGACACGATGAAGGCCCCTGGCTATATACAGACACGATGAAGGCTCCTGGCTATATACAGACACGCTGAAGGCCTCTGGCTACGTACAGACACGCTGAAGGCCCCTGGCTACGTACAGACACGCTGAAGGCCCCTGGCTACGTACAGACACGCTGAAGGCCCCTGGCTACGTACAGACACGCTGAAGGCCCCTGGCTACGTACAGACACGCTGAAGGCCCCTGGCTACGTACAGACACGCTGAAGGCCCCTGGCTACGTACAGACACGCTGAAGGCCCCTGGCTACGTACAGACACGCTACAGGCCCCTGGCTACGTACAGACACGCTACAGGCCCCTGGCTACGTACAGACACGCTACAGGTCCCTAGCTACGTACAGACACGCTACAGGCCCCTAGCTACGTACAGACACGCTACAGGCCCCTGGCTACGTACAGACACGCTACAGGCCCCTAGCTACGCTACAGACACGCTGAAGGCCCCTGGCTACATACAAACACGCTGAAGGCCCCTGGCTATATACAGACACGCTGAAGACCCCTGGCTACATACAGACACGCTGAAGGCCCCTGGCTACATACAGACACGCTAAAGGTCCCTAGCTACATACAGACACGCTGAAGGCTCCTGGCTATATACAGACACGTTGAAGGCCCCTGGCTATATACAGACACGCTGAAGGCGCCTGGCTACGTCCAGACACGCTGAAGGCCCCTGGCTACATACAGACACGCTGAAGGCCCCTGGCTACGCTTCAGACACGCTGAAGGCCCCTGGCTACATACAGACACGCTGAAGGCCCCTGGCTATATACAGACACGCTGAAGACCCCTGGCTACGTACAGACACGCTGAAGACCCCTGGCTATATACAGACACGCTAAAGGCCCCTGGCTACGTCCAGACATGTCACAAACCAGTAGTCACGCAGACATGCGAATCAAACATATGATTACAAATAGACATTGCACTATGCATGTCCTAACAGAGATTATTAAGGATGAAAACAGGTAAAAAACTTATTCATGTGGCATTATAATAGTTTCAGACTACCCCCGCCTGCAGCGTGGCCCAGGCCAGACCGCCTGCAGCGTGGCCCAGGCCAGACCGCCTGCAGCGTGGCCCAGGCCAGACCGCCTGCAGCGTGGCCCAGGCCAGACCGCCTGCAGCGTGGCCCAGGCCAGACCGCCTGCAGGAGTTATCTTAAACAGTAAGAGTTATCTTAAAGAGTTATCTTTTTTTATCTTTATTTAATTTGCCACATCAGCGTCACGCTTGTCAAGGATACGTCGAGGTAAGATGCCTCAGGTGATGATGGGCTCGGGTAATGATGGGCTCGGGTGATGATGGGCTCGGGTGATGATGGGCTCGGGTAATGATGGGCTCAGGTAATGATGGGCTCAGGTAATGATGGGCTCAGGTAATGATGGGCTCAGGTAATGATGGTCTCAGGTGATTGGTTTCCTCAGACAAATATTTCTGAGTTAACAATGTTACTGAGCCCGCGTATTTTTTCTGTTGTTGTTGTTTAAGATTCGCTACTCGGAACAAAAAGTTCCAAGCAGCACGGGCTATGGTGATCCCGTGGTAGAGTTCGTGTGTTCTCCCTAATAGTCCCTGGTTAGGGAGAACATTATGATCCAAACATAATGTATAGTTCATATGAAAACACGAACGTCTTTTCAGGATATCGGTAAGGAATCCCAATCTGAGGATATCGGTAAGGAATCCCAACCTCAGGGATATCGGTAAAGAATTCCAATCTGAGGATATCGGTAAGGAATCCCAATCTCAGGATATCGGTAAGGAATCCCAATCTGAGGATATCGGTAAGGAATCCCAACCTCAGGATATCGGTAAGGAATCCCAACCTCAGGATAGCGGCAAGGAATCCCAACCTCAGGATAGCGGCAAGGAATCCCAACCTCAGGATATCGGTAAGGAATCCCAACCTCAGGATATCGGTAAGGAATCCCAACCTCAGGATATCGGTAAGGAATCCCAACCTCAGGATATCGGTAAGGAATCCCAACCTCAGGATATCGGTAAGGAATCCCAACCTCAGGATATCGGTAAGGAATCCCAACCTCAGGATATCGGTAAGGAATCCCAACCTCAGGATATCGGTAACGAATCCCAACCTCAGGATATCGGTAACGAATCCCAACCTCAGGATATCGGTAAGGAATCCCAACCTCAGAGATATCGGTAAGGAATCCCAATCTCTCTTATGTAAGAAGGCTTCACTGTAACAGATCGAACTGTTAACAAAGTTTCCTCGGTAAACTTAACACTGATACATTGGGAGTTTCTTTAATTTTAAATTAGGGTTTATACAAATCTCAACAGAATCCAAAGAAACAGGAGAGTCCCACTAGAACAATATATTTGCTCCAGGAGGAACAGCCTCATTTAACACTAACGACCGCTCCCCCCCCCCCCCCTCCTTCCTAATTACTCAACAATGCTTTTTAATGACTGGAGAAATTGCAAGTGATATAAAAGGCCTCATTATTTAAGTCCATGAAGGATTTCATGAGTTAGGTTTTCATTTTCAAATTTCATGAGTTAGGTTTTCATTTTCAAATTTCATGAGTTAGGTTTTTATTTTCAAATTTCATGAGTTAGGTTTTCATTTTCAAATTTCATGAGTTAGGTTTTCATTTTCAAATTTCATGAGTTTCTCTAAGAAAAAACACAAGATCGTTATACTCAACATTATAAGAGAGTTGGTGTCATGGCTTGGCGCTTTCACCCCGGGTAATTCATTCATTCCGGAGTTAGGTTTGATGTTGTCCACTCCCAGTTTTTTGTCTCAAGTTTTTACAGGAAGTTTCCTCTTCCTCGTGTATTGGGCTTTTGATCTCCGTTCTCACTTCCATTCCCTTGCATTTGCTCGTGTTAAACTCTAGGAGCCATTTCTCAGACCAACTCTGCACAGCTTGTTTAAGTCACCTTGGAGAATCTTTCAATCCTCATCTGTCTCAATCCTTCTTATTAGTTTCGCATTATCTGTAAGCATCGAAATATTAAACTATTTCTTTAGTCATTTACATCAATGAGGAATACTATGGGTCGCAGTACCGAGCCTTGAGGTACTCCGCTTGTTACCCTACGCCAGTCCGACTTCTCACTCTCATTCTCCGACTCCTGTCTGTTAGGTAATCTCTTACCAATGTTAGCACATTTACGCTTACTCCTGCCTGCCTGTCGAGGTTGTATAATAAATTCCTGTGTGGTACTGTATCAAAGGCTTTTTAGCAGTGTGTGTGTAGTTACCTAGTTGTGCTTGCGGGGGTTCAGCTCGGGCTCTTTGGTCTCGCGTCTCAACTGTCAATCAACTAATGTACAGCTTTCTGAGCATACTTGACACTATCATATCAACACTTGAAGCTGAGTATGGAGTCAGCCTCCACCACATCACTTCCTAATGCATTCCATTTGTCTACTATTCTGACACTGAAAAAATTCTTTCTAACGTCTCTATGGCTCATTTGGGCACTCAATCTCCACCCGTACTCACCTAGTTGTGCTTGCGGGGGTTGAGCTCTGGCTCTTTGGTCCCGCCTCTCAACCGTCAATCAACAGGTGTACAGATTCCTGAGCCTATTGGGCTCTATCATATCTACACTTGAAACTGTGTATGGAGTCAGCCTCCACCACATCACTTCCTAATGCATTCCATTTGTCAACCACTCTGACACTAAAAAAGTTCTTTCTAATATCTCTGTGGCTCATTTGCGCGCTCAGTTTCCACCTGTGTCCCCTAGTGCGTGTGCCCCTTGTGTTAAATAGTCTGTCTTTATCTACCCTATCAATTCCCTTCAGAATCTTTAATGTGGTGATCATGTCCCCCCTAACTCTTCTGTCTTCCAGCGAAGTGAGGTTTAATTCCCGTAGTCTCTCCTCGTAGCTCATACCTCTCAGCTCGGGTACTAGTCTGGTGGCAAATCTTTGAACCTTTTCCAGTTTAGTCTTATCCTTGACTAGATATGGACTCCATGCTGGGGCTGCATACTCCAGGATTGGCCTGACATATGTGGTATACAAAGTTCTGAATGATTCTTTACACAAATTTCTGAATGCCATTCGTATGTTGGCCAGCCTGGCATATGCCGCTGATGTTATCCTCTTGATATGTGCTGCAGGAGACAGGTCTGGCGTGATATCAACTCCCAAGTCTTTCTTTCTCTGACTCCTGAAAAATTTCCTCTCCCAGATGATACCTTGTATTTGGCCTCCTGCTCCCTACACCTATCTTCATTATATTACATTTGGTTGGGTTAAACTCTAACAACCACTTGTTCGACCATTCCTGCAGTTTGTCTAGGTCTTCTTGAAGCCTCAAACAGTCCTCTTCTGTCTTAATCCTTCTCATAATTTTGGCATCGTCTGCAAACACTGAGAGAAATGAATCCATACCCTCCGGGAGATCATTTACATATATCAGAAACAAGATAGGACCGAGTACAGAGCCCTGTGGGACTCCACTGGTGACTTCACGCCAATCTGAGGTCTCATCCCTCACTGTAACTCTCTGCTTCCTATTGCTTAGGTATTCCCTTATCCACTGAAGCACCTTACCAGTTACTCCTGCCTGTTTCTCCAGGCAGGAGAAACCATATACTTACTTAGTTGCCTAGTTGTACTTACCTAGTTGTGCTTGCGGGAGTTGAGCTCTGGCTCTTTGGTCCCGCCTCTCAACGGTCAATCAACTAATGTACAGGTTTCTGAGCCTACTTGACACTATCATATCAACACTTGAAGCTGAGTATGGAGTCAGCCTCCACCACATCACTTCCTAATGCATTCCATTTGTCTACTATTCTGACACTGAAAAAATTCTTTCTAACGTCTCTATGGCTCATTTGGGCACTCAATCTCCACCCGTACTCACCTAGTTGTGCTTGCGGGGGTTGAGCTCTGGCTCTTTGGTCCCGCCTCTCAACGGTCAATCAACTAATGTACAGGTTCCTGAGCCTACTGGGCTCTATCATATCTAATAGTGTGTGTGTGTGTGTGTGTGTGTGTGTGTGTGTGTGTGTGTGTGTGTGTGTGTGTGTGTGTATGTGTGTGTGTGTGTGTGTGTGTGTGTGTGTGTGTGTGTGTGTGTGTGTGTGTGTACGCGCGCGCACGTAAATATTAGTCTGAAGCTTTCTTTAAATTACATTTGACTCTAAGGAAAGAGTTCAAAATAAACAAATGCAGACTTCACCGTGTACTGAGGCTGGCTACTCCATGAGTTAGCTGGAATTTAATTTCAGTGTGGTAGTCGTGGAAGGAGATCAAGAAGAGCGTGCCCGAGCCGTGCTCACCAGTATGCAAAACAGGGATTTTGTAGTTTCTTGTAGAAGCCAATCAGAGCGTATTGGCTAGTACAATTGGAGTTAAAGCGACACAACCATGGGAGAGGTGGGAGATAGAGATAGAGAGACTATATCTCTCTCTCTCTCTCTCTCTCTCTCTCTCTCTCTCTCTCTCATTCATAATCTCTTCCTTCATATCTTTCTCTGTTCCTTGCCTTTCCTATCCTTCATTTCTTACGCTTTCTATATTTAATTTTTACTCTTCCTTTCACTCAATCCCCTTTCTCTCGCCCTGTTGTTCTCTTCTTTACATGTTGCTGTTTTAGATTCAGCTACTCGGAACAAAAGTTGCAAGTAGCACGGGCTATGGTGAGCTCGTAGTGGACTACTTCTTTACAATAATCTTCCTTTATTTATCAACTGGTTTACTGCTTCTCCCGTCCCCCAGTCCTCCTGTTCCTCTCTACAATACCCTTCTCCCCCCCTGTTCCTTCCCCTTCCCATCTCACAACCAATCTCCTTTCTCTTTCCTTTTCCCTCGTGAGACCCCCCTCCCTCCCCTCCCCATCCCAAGGCATACGACTTAAACAGTTGTTGAGGTGACTTGAGCAGAGACATGGGATGGTTCCTGACTTACGAGACATTCACAGCGAGTTGAGGTAAGGTTTTTTGAATTGCTAAGAAAGGAATCGAGGTGGAAAGAGATAATCAAACATTTAGAAGGAGGGAAATATCCGACAAAGAAAAGTAGTGTTTTGATGGAAGGGTTCTAGCTTAGAGGAAGGGGGGGGGGGGTATTGTATTTTCTAATAGATCACAAGGATGGGGCGATACTCCAACTAGTCATCCTTGGTGCACTAATATCGTCAACGTTAAAACTTGCTCGTACGTCCAAGATCTCTGGTCACCCTGGGGGTGTACAGGACGTGTATGAGAGCGTCCAAGATCTCTGGTCACCCTGGGGGTGTACAGGACGTGTATGAGAGCGTCCAAGATCTCTGGTCACCCTGGGGGTGTACAGGACGTGTATGAGAGCGTCCAAGATCTCTGGTCACCCTGGGGGTGTACAGGACGTGTATGAGAGCGTCCAAGATCTCTGGTCACCCTGGGGGTGTACAGGACGTGTATGAGAGCGTCCAAGATCTCTGGTCACCCTGGGGGTGTACAGGACGTGTATGAGAGCGTCCAAGATCTCTGGTCACCCTGGGGGTGTACAGGACGTGTATGAGAGCGTCCAAGATCTCTGGTCACCCTGGGGGTGTACAGGACGTGTGTGAGAGCGTCCAAGATCTCTGGTCACCCTGGGGGTGTACAGGACGTGTATGAGAGCGTCCAAGATCTCTGGTCACCCTGGGGGTGTACAGGACGTGTATGAGAGCGTCCAAGACCTCCGACCACCCTGGGGGTGTACAGGACGTGTATGAGAGCGTCCAAGATCTCCGACCACCCTGGGGGTGTACAGGACGTGTATGAGAGCGTCCAAGATCTCCGACCACCCTGGGGGTGTACAGGACGTGTATGAGAGCGTCCAAGATCTCCGACCACCCTGGGGGTGTACAGGACGTGTATGAGAGCGTCCAAGATCTCCGACCACCCTGGGGTCTACAAGACATGTATGAGAGCGTCCAAGATCTCCGACCACCCTGGGGTCTACAAGACATACATGAGAGCAAAATCTTTATTCTACTTCCCCTGGCTTATTATCTCAAGTGATTAAGTATATAAAGTCTTGTTCCAACTGTCAGAGGAGACGGAAAGGTGCCCCGAAAGGGACAGGCCCCACTCCAAGAGTTTCCTGAAAATTTTTGAACCTCTAGATAGGGTAAGTGTCGACTTAAATTGATTTGCATAGTACTCAGGAACTCAGTAGTACTCATTACTCATACTCGTACTCAGTACTCATAGTACTCAGTAGTATATGCTGGTGCTAGTGGACCATTTGTCCAGGTAGACCACCTTGGTAGCACTTCCACGTAAGGACTCTCAGACAGAACTGACAGTTTTAGCGTCTGACTGGGGACAAGAGTTTGTGGGAAAGAGTTTTCAAGAAGTATGCAAGATCTTAGATCACTCGGTGAATACACAGCCACTCTTACTGTTCACTGGCCAGTCATGTAATTTTGCGTCAGGTTTGCTTAACAGGCACAATGTAAACTTCGGACAGGATTATCCTTCAGAAAGTCTCACCAAACTGAAAAATGCCTTGAGTAGCCGCCAAGGCGTCCAGCCAAGCACATACGCGATATGCTCGCTATTATGATCAGCACGTGCGACCAGGGGTATTAAAAGGGGGTCCTGTATCAACCAATAGAGATGCAGAACGGAGGGGGAAGATGTATGGTCGACGAGGAGTGTCAACCAGCCGCCAGAATATGCAAGGTCCTTCTCTGTTTCTGGAGGAGGCCACGTCCGCTGAAGGAACAATATGAGTAACGAGGTGATCACAGAGGAATAGCACGATCCCTTTAGAGGGTGCTTAACCCGCCAATAGAGGGACACTGCGCGTCTTTCAGCTCAAGGTTAAGTGTTTGACGGGAGAACGAAGACAGTGGTTAAGGCCTAGTATGCTGTGATAAGGACACCTGTGAGTGGATGGGAGCCCAAGAGCTGTAGTCAAGACTTACCCATCTGTCACCACGCCAACACCGCCTCAACGCCTATGATTGCTCACTTCCATAGCAAGACCTCATTAGTGTCAACGTCCCAACACTGCCGTCAAGATCAGATCAAGTAACACCTGATCTTCCATCACTATCGACCGCAAGCATTATACTGAAACAAGGTGGACCCAAATCACCTCCTATTAGTGACTGTTTACCTATGACAGACCGCTTGACCACAGTCACACATCTGCTGTCATCCGACGCCAGCATGGTAGCTGGTTTCTGCAGTAGCCATCCAGGAGTCAACACAGCCCATCACTGGAAGAACGAGATGGCACGATGCAAGAGACAGGGGGCCAAGATCTGTCCAAGACATTAGACAAGTAGACGATGGATCGAGTTTACATTGACATACACAGGCTCCAGACAACCAAGATCATGATACAAAAGTCAACTAGAAGAAGATGTAAACTTTGAAGGTTGTTCAGTCCTGAGGACTGTTTGCTGGACTGCCACTGCTGAGTGGACAGTCAGGACTATATAATATTGTTAATAAAAGCAGGACTTTATGCATAAAGCCTAGATGATTATAACTGTACTTAATTAGGTTAGATTTTTTGTTTAAGGCAATTTTCAATCTGGAGGACCAGTCTGGGATAAGACAACATCATGCTTAACTAACAGGCACATGATTTTGTCTTAACTCCAGGGCAAGAGGGGGTGTAGCAGTTGTTGAGGTGATTTAAGTAGAGGATGAGTCACAATAACGTGGCTAAAGTATGATGACCAGACCACACACTAGAAGGTGAAGGGACGACGACGTTTCGGTCCGTCCTGGACTATTCACAATCGACTTGAGAATGGTCCAGGACGGACCGAAACGTCGTCGTCCCTTAACCTTCTAGTGTGTGGTCTGGTCATCATTTAAGTAGAGACTTGGGATGGTTCCTGACTTACCAGACATTCACAGGGAGGTGAGGTAAGGTTATACAAACCTCCCCTCGAGTAGATTCAACGGTTGGAAGACTATCCCTTGTTACCAGAATCAAATCCGTCCATTCAATGGAATATTGGGGATAAACGGGTATGAAAGCTCTTTACGAAAGAGGGGAAAGAATATTTATTCCGAGTAGCTGAATCTAAAACAACAAGAGGGAAAGAAGAGTGTGTGTTGTGTCTCAGACCAGACAGGAGTCTCGGGTCATATGTAAGAACTGGCTTGGTGGCGGTATGATAGCCAGGTGCGTGGTGTTATAGATGGTGAAATAACAGAAACAAAGTATTAAAAACTCCGCAGACACTATAAATACATTATACGACAACATAACTCTTTTCCTGGTCCTCCTCTCCTCTCCTTCCTTTTCCCCTCCCTTCCTCCTCCTCTCCCTCCCGGACTCCTAGGCCCCTGCTCTTCCCCCTTCCTCTCTCTACCCTACTCTCCGTTTTCTACAGACCGCAGGCACTTCCCAGCCGCACGTGTTCGCAACACGGACCGTCTGGTGGCGGGCCCAGGCGGTGTTCTCCTGCCTCACTTGGCGGGTAAGTGATTTACTGACTTCTACTCTGGACGACTATTTACAGGCTTTACTAGCATTCTTTACTATCCCGCTTTACTTACGTGCTTCACTTGCATGGCCGATTTTTATTTTAAGTTTGACACATAATTGGGTATATTTTCCACTATGTTGAATTAAAATGTTGAATTCAAATTCTCTCATGAAAATAATGCAAATGTGCATACACACACAGGCTTCATGAACCTGTGCTTCGTGAGGTCACGCCAGCCACTTGCTTAAGGCCAAGTGTGACTACAATGTAGGTTACGTCTACAGACATGTCAAAACCCACAAACTCAGAAACCCTCTACAATCCATCTTCAACCAGATCCCTACACCTACACATCATCTAGCTATACGACTCAACACTATATTGACGCCACATGGACCAAATAACTGCAGCTTGAAATCAGCCGCCGATTTCTTAGACATAGTGAAGACAACTAAACTGGAAGATGTCGCAGCATTTGTAGACTTGGAATCCCTGTTTATGAACGTCCCTGTAGGCACCACCATCAACTTAATGTTAGACAGAATCTACCGTGACAATACTAATAGAAAAGCTAGATATTCTAGAGACTCTCCATCATCTTCTGGAGATTTCCACCGAAATTACCTCATTTTGGAGACACATGTATAGGTAAGATAGATGGAGTAGCTATGGGGTCCCCACTAGGAGTCCACTTTGCTAACTTCTATATGGGAACACTAGAAGATACCATCTGCAAAACCACATGAAAGCCTCGCATCTATTGCAAATACACCGATGGTACATTCGTATGTGTGAAATACCTCCAGGAATTGACGCAATTAAAGGATCTACTTACCCGAGACTCGGTGTTTAACTTTACACATGAACTGGGCACCGATGGCGCATTCCCTTTCCTCGATGTCTACGTGAGACCCAAAGACAACACCTTCACCACACAAGTTTATACTGAACCCACCAACGTTGGAATGTGTGTGAATGGTCACTCTGAATGTCCAGACAGATATAAGACTAGTGTGATAAACGCATTTATACGCAGATTCCCTGACTCATTGTTCTGACTGACATAACATCGATAAGAAACTTGACAGACGCCTTCAAGTATCAATAAACAACGGGTACACGAACACAAAAGTTAACACTCTTATCAGAAAATATTTAGAAAAATAATATAACAGAACAACTGCAACAGCAAACAACACCTCTTATAAAACTATTACAAATCCACTATGAGCTCGTAATACAAAATTGAAGAAAGAATGATTAAAAAATACTTTCAAATAGAATGAAACCGACAGCCCCAAACCAAAACTTGGAGCCCAGTCTCTGTCTTCCCTGGAAACACAAACCTAAACTGTTTCTATTTTCCGCTTGTTACAACTTGTAATAAAGTTGTTACATCTCGGCTTAACGTGTTTATGACGTATTAGAACGTTGTTACAACTTGCTATATTGGTTGTTATAACTGGTTAGGAGGTGTTAAAACTTGTTCGAACGTTGTACCAACGTCGTAGTTTCGGTGTGTGTTTGGCGGGTTATGGCATGAACCCTTTTTTTTTTTTGGACACAGGGACCTTCCAGCCCACACGTTGCTGAGCCTTGCGGCTTGGTGCTTGTAGCTGCTTTGCCTTTCGGTATGTTTCACTTTGTGATAACCTTCTGGCTATTTTCCTCGTGCTGTGCCTTGCGGCGTTTGTGGGAAATTCGAAGATTCCTCTGATATATGCAGCAGCTGATCATTCCCCAGGATGCTACCCACAACAGTCGACTAACATCTAGGTTACTAATTACTGCTGGGTGAACAGAGGCAACGGGTGTAAGGAGACTCGCCAATACGTCTCGAACTGCTTGGGATCCAGAAATTGTAATTCATTTTGTACAACAAAATAAAAAGGCCTGGTGATTGAATGCTTCAGAACAGCCCCAATAAACAATACAACCCTCTCCAACAAGCAAATGTGGTATACCACATTTTGGGGAGCCAGTCGGCCGAGCGGACAGTACGCTGGTCTTGTGATCCTGTGGTCCTGGGTTCAATCCCATGCGCCGGCGAGAAACAATGGGCAGAGTTTCTTTCACCCTATGCCCATGTTACCTAGCAGTAAAATAGGTACCTGGGTATTAGTCAGCTGTCACGGGCTGCTACCTGGTGGTGGAGGCCTGGTCAAGGACCGGGCCGCGGGGACACTAAAAAGCCCCGAAATCATCTCAAGATAATCTCAAGATACCAATTCACATGCCCCAATGAAGGATGTCACCTTAGATCTACTTATGCGAATAAATTGTTTGTGTGTGACCACCACAACAACGAAGACTGACCCGCCACCTACAAGTTGCTTGCCCCGAGAAACCATATGCAAAGTGCACATAACACAACACTCACTAGGCACATCAAGTACAATATACAACAATCCTGGCATCCATCACCGACCAGACAAGACTGCAAATCCTGGAAGCTATTCTCGTAAAAGAAAAAGAGACCGACCCTAAATATAGAGAATAACGACTTGGCCACCTTGCCGACACTCAGACCCAGATCTCGCCAAATATCCCCAGGTAACGACGCCATGTTTACCGAGGTCTCCCCTCCCACCGAGAGTACTAGAGTCTTACACAACAGCCTTATACCCAATGTTTGATTGGCCCTTTCCCCTTAGTCTTACCTTATTCCCCTACTCCTTACCCTGTGTTTGATTGCCCCATATTTCATCGACCCTTCTCCTCACCCCTCCCACATGTGTGTTTAACCCAAAATTGCACCTAATGTATTCATTCTTTATCTGAAGGTGTTCCAGAGCAGAACGAAACGTTGTAGAAAATAAATCCTTAAATAATTACTAAAGTTTCTTTAGCATGAATTTTGGTAACTAGATTGTTTTACTTAATACTGATACTAAGAAAATATTTAGAAGCTTAGAAAGCTACACCATAATAATATCAACGCAGTAATGCAGTCATATTGAACCAAATATGTCTATCTGTACGTCTTTCACTGTCATTTTTTTTCCTATGCTTCATACCCACAAGAGTACAACATGGACGAGAGACATCAACACACAGGTTGATGGATCATTTGGGAAGCACCTGGAGAGGAATATACATGAAGTATATTCATGTATATCCAAGGAATACAATAACTAATATGACGAATCAAGTAGGGGATAAAAAATAAGTTTGAAACGATGAAAAACATTTAGAGTGGAGAATGGCAAAGGAAGAAATATGAAGTTTGAAGGGAAACCACACCTCTGGCCAGTACGGGACAACCAAGCAATAGTGGCAGAACACCTTACACAACAGACCTCATTTGCAAAAATGCTAAAAAAAAGGGACCCAGAAGCCATGTGTACAATGCATGAAGTGGGAATGCAATCAACAACTTCACAGGAAGCAGCAAGATGCACTTGCAAGCTGCTAGAAAGGAGGAAAAAAATAGAGCCATTGTAGTGATTGGAGTTAAGTAACAAAGGCTACAGACAGGAGTGTAGAGAAAAGACAGACCTACAGTGACAGATTATGATGGGAATACAGATGGAGGCCGTAATGGTAGGACTTGGAAGGAAAGAAATCAACTGATAAGTGTTTACAAGTGAGTCCACAAAAGAGGTAATCCTAATAAGGGAGATGATGCTTCTAAATGTAAGAAGATGCCTAAAAATATTTTCTCAGTGGGACATAACGAAGGAGGAGAGAACGGCATAGCAGGGAAGGAAGCAGCTCTGGTATAGGGGGGGGGGGGCGGGGGTTCAGGGAAACCATAATCCCCACGTGCAGACGAGTAGTCACAATAACGTGGCTGAAATATGTTGACCAAACCACACACTAGAAAGTGACGGGACGACGATGTTTCGGTCCGTCCTAGGCCATTCTCAAGTCGATTGTGAGACCATTCTCACAATCGACTTGGTCCAGGACGGACCGAAACGTCGTCGTCCCGTCACTTTCTAGTGTGTGGTTTCGTCAACATAATCCCCATGTCAACTTCCAGAGGAGAGTGGGGAAGCAACTGCCTGCAGGTCGACAGTACAAAAAAGAAGCCTCCCTACACACCACAACCTCCAATTCCATATTGAGCCTCACCCTCACATCTCCTCCCTGGCCTCTCCCTCACATCTCCTCCCTGGCCTCTCCCTCACATCTCCTCCCTGGCCTCTCCCTCACATCTCCTCCCTGGCCTCTCCCTCACATCTCCTCCCTGGCCTCTCCCTCACATCTCCTCCCTGGCCTCTCCCTCACATCTCCTCCCTGGCCTCTCTCACATCTCCTCCCTGGCCTCTCCCTCACATCTCCTCCCTGGCCTCTCCCTCACATCTCCTCCTTGGCCTCTCCCTCACATCTCCTCCCTGGCCTCTCCCTCACATCTCCTCCCTGGCCTCTCCTCCTAACACCTACATTTTAACCTAACCTAACCTAACCTAACCTAACCTTCTATGTAACTCCAGACAATAACCAAACCCATCCACTCCTCGCCTCCACATCTTATAATCCAACCGCTCGCCTTACCCCCTCTCCCAACCACTTACCATGATACTCTTATTATAGGACAACTTTATGCAAACTTATAACACATGTCCTCCAATTGACCAGCAGCCCAGCCACTTGGGCTGGATGATAGAGCAACGGTCTTCCTTCCTGCAGGTCGGCGTTCAACCACCGACCATCCAAGTGGTTGAGTTCCGTTCCTTTCCCTCAGTCTCATCCCAAATCCTTATCCTGACCCCGCTCCCAGTGTTATAATAGCACTTGGAAGCTATATAGTCCCTGCCCTGGCAACTATATAGTCCTAATGGCTTGGTCCTTTCCATTGATAATTCCCTTTCCCATTGGCCAGTAGTCCCCCTCCATTCTTCTGAGCCCCGACCAGCCCCATCAACCATCTTGTCAGGCAATAACCCAATCGCAATACACCACAACATACACACCTTTCCCACTCAAAGGAACGGATGCCAGTGGTGAGTGCAAGTTAGAATGGATAGGAGACTGGGAGCTTTAAAGTAATTTACACAAACGCAGATGGGGTTGCAAACAAAGCTAGTCAACTTAGGGAAAGGCCCAACAAATAAATCCCAGAAGGAATGGCTCTGTTGATCAGAAAGGTCTAGAGATTCGAATACATGGTTATCCCCGACTGTAAGGATATCAGCGATAACAACGATAACAGTAGAAATGATAACCACCCTTCATTATACAGCACATATATCAGTTACAGTCCTCCTCCCCCACGCTATAAACTGATGCTATTACTGCGGAATCACACTCTCCATAAAATAATGATTCAGGTTAATCACACTAGTTAAATATTTTCAGCGTGATAACCTTGTATCACGCTATTACATTACATGATAACCTTGTATTCCTATTACTATCTCCTTCGGTGGTTATAATAGGAGCTGCCTCGTATGGGCCAATAGACCTGCTGCAGTTCTCATTACTACTATCCCCTACACCTGACTTTCCTCCTCAGCTCTCTCTAGCCTATTTAATGTCTGTCCCTACCTGTCCTCATCACAATCGACTTGAGAATGGTCCAGGACGGACCGAAACGTCGTCGTCCCTTCAATTTCTAGTGTGGTCTGGTCAACATACTTCAGCCACGTTATTGTGACTCATCGCCTGGATAACCTTGTAATTTGTCTGTTATTTTTGTTGTTAGGAGTTTTGTTTCATCATGTTGGCACTACATTAGTTGTTCCTTCTGGCGCTGTTTGTAGTTTACCCTCAAAACCACCTCTTGGGCAACCCGCTCTCGCACAAGACAGTAGGTATATGACTTATTGCTTATAGTCACTATTTGGCTGATTAATAAGTACATATGTGGTATATGCCAACGTCCTGGCTTACTGCGAACATCTGTAATACAACATGTCACACAACATATATTGGTTTGAGCCTTACAGGTGTTAAGATGCAGCATGTCTCATATATTGATTGTTCTTCCTAGTGATTAATAATTGATATAGATGAGCGCAGCATGCACAGCCACTCAGTTGTACATCTCAGTTGTACATCTCAGTTGTACATCTCAGTTGTACATCTCAGTTGTACATCTCAGTTGTACAAGCACCTGTACATTTTTCCTCGATCATGGCACCTTACTCTGTATATATTAAGCTGTTTATGAGTCAGGAAACTTAGCAATCCAAAGTTATTATTGTTCCAGAAAAACCTTGTCAGGCGTCGGAACTCATAAAACTTAAATAAATGCAAATGAAACCGAGATGATTGATGACAGATGTACAGGTTTCGTAACTAGACGTGCTTGGTGACTCTTAACCTCCCTGGTCATTGCTACTACCTCTTAACTCTCAGTAAGCCAGACCCGGAACCTGGGGCCACATTTACGAAGCAGTTATGCAAGTACTTACGAACGTGTGCATCTTTCCTCAATCTTTGACGGCTTTGGTTACAATTATTAAACAGTTTATAAGCATGAAAACTTCCCAATCAACTGTTGTTATTGTTATAAACAGCCTCCTGGTGCTTCGGAGCTCATTAACTGTTTAATAATTGTAAACAAAGCCGTCAGAGATTGAGAAAACATGGACAGGTTCTCAAGTGCTTGCGTAACTGCTTAATGAATCTGGTCCCCAGGCAAAAAATATTTTCCAAACACAATCCAACTTAATATAAAAAAAGACAGGCTCTGAGGCTATAGACACAGGCTATCAAGAAACACAGGCTCTGAGGCTATAGACACAGGCTATCAAGAAAGACAGGCTCTGAGGCTATAGACACATGCTATCAAGAAACACAGGCTCTGAGGCTATAGACACAGGCTATCAAGAAACACAGGCTCTGAGGCTATAGACACAGGCTACCAAGAAAGACAGGCTCTGAGGCTATAGACACAGGTTATCAAGAAACACAGGCTCAGAGGGAGGAGATATACCCCTGAAGGCCAGCCTCTCTGGGGTGTAGAGGGGGAGAGAGTACTCACCCTGGAGGCCAGCCTCTCTGGGGTGTAGAGGGGAAGAGAGTACTCACCCTGGAGGCTAGCCTCTCCGGGGTGTAGAGGGGGAGAGAGTACTCACCCTGGAGGCCAGTCTCTCTGGGATGTCGAGGGGAAGAGAGTACTCACCCTGGAGACCAGCCTCTCTGGGGGTGTAGAGGGGGAGAGAGTACTCACCCTGGAGGCCAGCCTCTCTGGGGTGTAGAGGGGGAGAGAGTACTCACCCTGGAGGCCAGCCTCTCTGGGGGTGTAGAGGGGGAGAGAGAGTACTCACCCTGGAGACCAGCCTCTCTGGGGTGTAGAGGGGGAGAGAGTACTCACCCTGGAGACCAGCCTCTCTGGGGTGTCGAGGGGGAGAGAGTACTCACCCTGGAGGCCAGCCTCTCTGGGGTGTCGAGGGGAAGAGAGTACTCACCCTGGAGGCCAGCCTCTCTGGGGTGTAGAGGGGGAGAGAGTACTCACCCTGGAGACCTGGTGGTGGTGAAGGCGGGGGTTGTACTCCGGGGGAGGACTGGTGGAGCGGCCGTCGGGGGTCACCCAGGAGTAGGTCTGGGCCACCACCACCGACGCCGGCAGCTGACTCGTCGTCGCCACCGTCAGCGTCACCTCCTCGCATGACTTGAGCAGCTGCGGAGGGACAAGGGCACAGGGACGTGAGTGACGGTGGTGGTGAAGCTGAGTGTGATGAACAGACTAGAGTGAGTGAGAGTGAGTGAGTGAGTGTGTGAGAGTGAGTGAGTGAGTGAGTGAGTGAGTGAGTGAGTGAGTGAGTGAGTGAGTGAGTGAGTGAGTGAGTGAGTGAGTGAGTGAGTGAGAGTGAGTGAGTGTGTGAGAGTGAGTGAGTGTGTGAGAGTGAGTGAGTGTGTGAGAGTGAGTGAGTGTGTGAGAGTGAGTGAGTGTGTGAGAGTGAGTGAGTGAGTGAGTGAGTGAGTGAGTGATTGTGTGTGTGTGTGTGTTCACTATTAACCTAATTGTGTTTGCGGGGGTTGAGCTTTGTCTCTTTGGTCCCGCCTCTCTCACATTACCAGTTGATTGACGGGTGTGTGTGTGTACTCACCTAGTTGTGCTTGCGGGGGTTGAGCTCTTGCTCCTTGGTCCCCGCCTCCTCTCAACTGCCAATAGACTGGTGTACAGATTCCTGAGCCTACTGGGCTCTCTATCATATGTACATTTGTGTGTGTGACAAATCAAAGCATACATATTTTCAGTGTACATGTTAATATACAATTTTGCACTAACACTTGCGGTGCAATTAGTGCTAAGAAATGGTAAAGTCAGCTCCTACTTGTGCCAGTACATCGATGATGCATATTACTAAGTCTCACTCACAAATGAACTTTCCGTGTAGAGAGGAAGACTCTTTCATTTAGTGTAACATTAAGGAGAGTTATCCCAACTTCTCGTCGCTATTTAGCAAAGATATATTTCCGCTTATTCTAGTTTGTGGTAGTCACGTCCCTGAATGATCTGGGAATTCTTTTTAAACAAGCATTTGGGATGGCGATGCAACCCGTTCTCGCAAATTTAATAAGTCAATATTGACTTATTAGTTGCGTGCATAGGTGACATACTAAACATAATAGTTTCCCTTGAAAAGCTTCATAGAAAACACCGACCTTACCTAACCTACTTAGTATGTTAAGATAAGCATCTTATAGCTTCGTAATTACAATTGTTACTTAACCTATTATAGGTATAGGTAATAATTGTAATTACGAAGCAATAAGATGCTTATCTTAACATACTAAGTAGGTTAGGTAAGGTCGGTGTTTTCTATGAAGCTTTTCAAGGGAAACTATTATGTTTAGCATGTCACCTATGCACATATTTAATAAGTCAATATTGACTTATTAAAATTTGCGAGAACGGGTTGGGTGATGGGTAATCATCTTTTCCAGGTTTTGAGCAATTTTGATATGGAGTTATTTTTAAACAAAAATCTTTCCCCGGATTTTACCCTGTAATGTAGTGTGGTATAGGTACGTTGGCGATATTTTATACCTGTAAACAGTTAACCATGTCCAAAAAAAATTTCTCAATCATCTTATTTCGCTGGTCCCTTCTGTTAAATTCACAAGTGTGAATGAAGGAAATGGTGTTCTTTCCCTTCCTTAGACATCACGATTAGAATTAGTAGGATTTTCAAATTCAAGGTGTATAGGAAACCTGTTTATATGGGCTTGTATGTTAATTTTTAACACCCATCATCGCTCCCAACGGGAGCCGGTCGGCCGAGAAGACAGCACACTGGACTTGTGATCCTGTGGACCCGGGTTCAATCCTGGGCGCCGGCGAGAAACAATGGGCAGAGTTTCTTTCACCCTATGCCCCTGTTACCTAGCAGTAAAATAGGTACCTGGGTGTCAGTCAGCTGTCACGGGCTGCTTCCTGGGGGTGGAGGCCTGGTCGAGGACCGGGCCGCTGGGACACTAAATCCCCGAAATCATCAAGATAACCTCAAGATATCATAATAAAGTTAAGCGGGCAGTATTTTTTGGCAAATGTCTCAGAGCCTCGAGGGTTTGCTGACCGGAATTTTTTGATAAATAGTTAAAATACACAAAATTGAGAAGACTATCTTGAGATTATCTTGAGATGATTTCGGGGCTTTTAGTGTCCCCGCGGCCCGGTCCTCGACCAGGCCTCCACCCCCAGGAAGCAGCCCGTGACAGCTGACTGACACCCAGGTACCTATTTTACTGCTAGGTAACAGGGGCATAGGGTGTAAGAAACTCTGCCCCATTGACGCTGCAATATTCAAAATCTTTCTTGGATGTCTCGTTTGGGCAAGCTAGACGTCCGTTGTACATACTCCCAAGGCTAAACCCGAACCTAAAACCCCGCTTTTTTTTTGCCGTATTTTGAAGAATTATAAAAACTTTTCCCAGTCCAGAAGAATTGTATTATTATTCCGGTGGTCAAAAATAACAATATAAGTCCATTTTAATTAAGAACTCGCCCCCCCCCCCCCCCCCCCCCCGCCTCTGCAGTAGGCTGCATGTATTCGATCCCATGCAATGATTGTGCAAGTGTTTACATCGGCCAAACTGGTAAATCTCTTTCTTCACGTTTAAAACAACATTCTTAGTCAATTTATATGGCCCAGCATTCTAGTGCATTGTCTTTACATTCCAGTTTATGTGGTCATTCTATCAAGTTAAGAGAGGCAAAATTAACTGCTCATTGCAAGGGTTTTGTTCAGCGAAATTTCATTGTGTCAGACTTGATTAACCAATGTGCAAATAGCATTAATGCAGGCGATGAGTCACAATAACGTGGCTGAAGAATGTTGACCAGACCACACACTAGAAGGTGAAGGGACGACGACGTTTCGGTCCGTTCTGAACTATTCTCAAGTCCGTTTTTTTTATTATTATTTTCAACCACAGACGTGGCCACACATTTACAGTGCTAACTAGCATATATACATTTTCTTCTGTCCTCCATGGACAGGGTTAGAGAAGTGTTAAACATATAGTTCAAGGGTTTATTGAACAATCAACCACAGAAGGTGATTCGGTGCTTTTAAAATGCTAAGCTAACCTATATACGTAAATACATAGATACACAGATTTACGTATGCCCTGCATAAAGTGTTCGATGTGTCTTTTACATAGTGTCATTAATGTGCATTTACAAAGTCCTTTGTGTGTGTGTGGTCACCTTCACCTTCTAGTGTGTGGTCTGGTCAACATTAATAGCTTTAATGCTAGCCTTGATATGTACAAATTAGATTCGCATCTAAGCTCCAGTACAGCACGTCAGTACACAGTAAGGTAAGCACACCTGTATGGGGGATATTTAATTTTTGGCATTTTACCTTAGTGTATTATGGTGTATGAGCTGTCTCGGACTGCTCATAGCATGGTGGACACAGCTTCTCTCTCCCACCTGTGGGGTCGGTGGTTCGAGTCTCCTACTACCCAGGTGAAACGTTTATATCCAGGGTAGTGTGGTTGACATTAATATATATATATATATAATATATATATATATATATATATATATATATATATATATATATATATATATATATATATAATGTTGTACCTAGTAGCCAGAATGCAGTACTTGGCCTACTATGCAAGGCCCGATTTGCCTAGTAAGCCAAGTTTTCGTGAATTTATATACTTTTCGAATGTTTTTCTTATGTAACGATAAAGCTATCAATTTCATTATGTATGAGTTAATTTTTTTTAATTTGAGTTAAAACTAACGTAGATAAATGACCGAACCAAACCAACCCTACCTAACCTATCTTAACCTAACCTAAACTAACATAACTAACTCAATAATTTATGATTTGAATATAATATAATAATATTTCAAACAAACCAATTGGAAACAGTATTTTGAAAATAAAGAAAATTACTCGGCCTATTAGGCAAATCAGGCCTTTCATAGTAGGCCGAGAAGTGCGTTCTGGCTACTAGGTACAACATATATAACAAATCACGCTTTTGTCTGGTCGTGATGGTCGAGTAGATTAGGTGTCCTGTACACACCAGTTACATTATACTCCTGGCAGTATGGGTTCGAGTCACTTCTGGGGTGTGAGTTTTCAGTTTATTTTATATATATTATATATATATATATATATTATATATATATATATATATATATATATATATATATATATATATATATATATATATGTCGTACTTAGTAGCCAGAACGCACTTTTTGGCCTACTATGCAAGGCCCGATTTGCCTAATAAGCCAAGTTTTCCTGAAATAATATATTTTCTCTAATTTTTTTCTTATGAAATGATAAAGCTACCCATTTCATTATGCATGAGGTCAATTTTTTTTATTGGAGTTAAAATTAACGTAGATATATGACCGAACCTAACCAACCCTACCTAACCTAACCTAACCTATCTTTATAGGTTAGGTTAGGTAGCCGAAAAAGTTAGGTTAGGTAGTCGAAAACAACAATTCATGAGAACTTGGCTTATTAGGCAAATCGGGCCTTGAATAGTAGGCTGAGAAGTGCATTCTGGCTACTAGATACGACACACACACACACATATATATATATATATATATATATATATATATATATATATATATATATATTATATTATATTATATTATATTATATTATATTATATATATATATATATATATATTATATTATATATATATATATATATATATATATATATATATATATATATATATATATATATATATAAGGCAGAGAGAGGGCAAGGAGCGGTGTAATACTAGGACAGAGGTGCCAGGCTTGCCACCTCCATTAGTCGTGCTCACATTCCAGGTGGCTGGTGTTCACCGCCTGGCATATAATGCTGCAGAAAATTTTAACTTTTGCAAACGCCATCCTGTAATTTTAGTTTATTTTATGTGTATGTGTGCGTGCGTGCGTGTGTGTGTACTCACCTAGTTGTGCATGCGGGGGTTGAGCTCTGGCTCCTTGGTCCCGCCTCTCAACCGTCAATCAACTGATGTACAGATTCCTGAGCCTACTGGGCTCTATCATATCTACACTTGAAACTGTGTATGGAGTCAGCCTCCACCACATCACTTCCTAATGCATTCCACCTGTTAACTACTCTGACACTGAAAAAGTTCTTTCTAACATCCCTGTGGCTCATGTGGGTACTCAGTTTCCACCTGTGTCCCCTTGTTCGCGTACCACCCGTGTTAAACAGTTTATCCTTATCTACCCTGTCAATTCCCTTGAGAATTTTTGTAGTGATCATGTCTCCTCTTACTCTGTCTTCCAGTGTCGTGAGGTGAATTTCCCGCAGCCTTTCCTTGTAACTCATGCCTCTTAGTTCTGGGACTAGCCTAGTGGCATACCTCTGAACTTTTTCCAGCTTCGTCTTGTGCTTAACAAGGTACGTGCTCCATGTGTGTGTGTATTCACCCAGTTGTATTCACGTAGTTGTGCTTGCGAGGGTTGAGCTCTGCTCTTTCGGCCAGCCTCTCAACTGTCAATCAACTGTTTCTAACTACTTCCACCTTTCTTCACACCACACACACCCCAGGAAGCAGCCCGTGACAGCTAACTAACTCCCAGGTACCTATTTACTGCTAGGTAACAGGGGCATAGGGTGAAAGAAACTGCCCATTGTTTCTCGCCGGCGCCCGGGATCGAACCCGGGACTATAGTATCACGTGTCCAGCGTGCTATCCGCTCGGTCACCGCCCCCCCCGTGTGTGTGTGTGTGTGTGTGTGTGTGTGTGTGTGTGTGTGTGTGTGTGTGTGTGTGTGTGTGTGTGTATGTGTGTGTGTGTGTACTCTCCTAATTGTGCTTGCGGGGGTTGAGCTCTGGCTCTTTGGTCCCGCCTCTCAACCGTCAATCAACAGGTGTACAGATTCCTGAGCCTATTGGGCTCTATCGTATCTACATTTGAAACTGTGTATGGAGTCAGCCTCCAGCACATCACTTCCTAATGCATTCCATTTGTCAACCACTCTGACACTAAAAAAGTTCTTTCTAATATCTCTGTGGCTCATTTGGGCACTCAGTTTCCACCTGTATCCCCTTGTGCGTGTTCCCCTTGTGTTAAATAGCCTGTCTTTATCTACCCTATCAATTCCCTTCAGAATCTTGAATGTGGTGATCATGTCCCCCTGTGTGTGTGTGTATGTTCTGTACTCACCTAGTTGTGTTTGCGGAGGTTGAGCTCTGGCTCTTTGGTCCCGAGGTTCTGTGTGTCTAGGTATGTGTGCTCACCTAGAAGTTCTTGCATCAGCTCTTTCCAACATTTGAAAGTTAAGGCTAAGATTCATCTTTTTCGTTTTGTTCTTTATTTTTTATTTACTTGTAAGGTTATATATTGAGGAAACTTCAGGCACAAGTCTCCATCAGCCCCATTGCACTCATCTGCGACTCCACCACAGAGAAATTCTTTCATATATCTCTATATTTTGTTATCATTGGTGAGGTTCAGTTTCCTCAATCTCTCCTCGTAGCTCGGGCCTTTCAGCTCAGGAACGAGTCTTTCTCTATATTTTAGGACAAGTTACTTTTTATTTTCAGGTGAGGTTGGGCTCGATATCTCTTTTATAATATATTTATAAGTTAATAAACACCAATTATCATCGGTGAGGCTCAGTTTCCTCAATCTCTCCTCGTAGCTCGGGCCTTTCGGCTCAGGAACGAGTCTTTCTCCATATTTTAGGACAAGTTTCTTTTTATTTTCAGGTGAGGTTGGGCTCGATATCTCTTTTATAATATATTTATAAGTTAATAAACACCAATTCATGCATCTCTCTCTCTCCCAGATAAAGGAATTCCCAGCCATTGTGTGCAAGAAGCATCAAGATCACCCCGGGACACTGGACTGGAGCCAAAACAGAATTTACAAACCGAATGCAACATCTTCCTTCCTCCTGGCGACGAATATTGAATATACAACTCTGGTATTCTCGGATGCAAAAGGTTCTCCACTACTGGGTTATTGCCGAGCTCTCCACAGCTGCTGTGTTGACTAGTGTCTGTGTCTGTCTGTCTGTCTCTCACATCACATCTCTGTCTACTGTCTCTTATATTACACCTGTCACTCTTGCTCTGATTTTTGGGTTGGGTTCTCTTCTTCCTTTCTTCTTATTTGCACTTTCTCGCTCTCTATTTCACTCCACTTGTGTATCTGCATCCAAACTCATTCTCTCTTTCTCTGTTACGAACTTTACAACGCTCCTGGAACTTTACATCCCAGGAACTTTACATCCCAGGAACTTTACGACATCCCAGGAACTTTACGATTTCTAGGAACTTTAGGGCACTGTAGGGAGGGTCGCTGGGATGCTGCCTAAACCATTTGCATGTTATTAATCACGCTGGATTATAATTACATTTCATGCCATGAGAGACGTTTGGGTTATCAGCATATCAACAACACATTATAATTTCATAACATTTTTGTTGAAATTGCTCCTTTGGGTTCATGTATTTTTTTTTTGTATTAATTCTGAATTTTGTAGCTTTGGACAATTTGTGGAATTTTTTAATCTTTTACAGATATTGTTAGCAATATTTTACCCCCTCTGTGGATTAAAGTGCAATAACGTGATTGCTCCCTCGGACGGAATTTGTAAAAAAAATATATTTAGAATATATTCAATGCAAGCATAAAATTGAAAAAAAAAATTGCAATACGAGTTACTGCTTTCCTGCCATTTTTAATTAAGCCAATTTATATAAAGGTCATCATATTGAAAATATTTTTTAATGCAAATATATATATTGGAGAAACATCTTTAGGTTCTCATACACCGGCAACCTACACACACTTCCTGCCATGAGTAGATGCTTCAGTATTTTGTCTCCCTTATACAAGACAAATTATGTTCATTACTTCCTTGGGCATAGGTATGTTCATTTACTTTTTTTTCGGCATATCTTAAAAATCTATTTTTTCCTGTATGTATCTAAGATCTCCTCGAATTGCTAGCCAAGAGATTTTAGGTAAAGATTTTTGAAAATGTTGTTTTTAATTAATTCAATCTTTGTTACCAGTAAATTTTTTGGATGTTTGCTGTAACAAAAATCTCGCAAATTCGTAAAGTCAATATTGACTTATTTGTAACAAACTAGGCTGTTGTAAGAATTATCCAGAGTGGTTTATCGACAAAAGAGGATGGGAAGCTGAGCCCGCATGGTGACCTGAGGACCTGACCCCCAGGGGAATTCGCGGTGGAAATAACCGACGCTTTGTTCACAGCTGCGTATAATGAATCATCCTATAGTATTCAGTAATTTAGAGAAATTAGCCTTTATTCATTTTGCATTAAAATTGTATTGTATAATAGTACTGGATACAATATCAAGAGTATTCTAATTATTGAGTTTGTCACCATCAGTGACGTCACGAATCAGATCTAACTTGTAAGGCGGAGTGACCGGCGGTCATAGGTCAGCAGGGTTGACATGTCTAATATTTCTCAAAGTTCAATTAACCATTTTGGGGATCGGGAACAGCTCTGCCGTAGATGTTTGTGTAATTTAATTTCAGTAAAATAATTCAACCAGTCTGGATCAATTAAGTACAACAGAGGTTAATTGTTATAACTTAAACCTGGCTAGTAACTTGGTAAAACTTTGACTAGGCGGAAGGATACAATGTTCTGTCTGGGGTAGACGAGACAAGGGAGAGATCAGTGTGGAAACGGGAGCAGCTGGGATAAGAGGTCAAACATCTTACCTCTCCCCAAGACCAGCCCAACATCTAGAGCTGGTCGCCCAAGGTATAGTTGCTATTGTTAATTATAGGGATAGTCTTCTCATTTGCCACTCAGGTCAAGTAGGGAGTGTTAAAGTGACAGGGAGTGAACATATTTAGATTTTGTTTTAGTTTTTCTTTTAATAAATTAAATTTGTTAATATTTTGCATTTCATTGTTTCCATTTGGTTATGTGTATACTTGTCCTGGTCACGTGGTCCACACGAGGCAGAGTTGTATTGGGCGCCGATTCTAACATCGAATCGGAATTATCATTACCGTGTAATTTATTCCACACTCAAGGTCATCGTATATAGTGGGGATCAAGCCCCTAGGTTGATTAATTAGCGTGATCGATCCAGACCTCGATCATTGCTCTTGTGTTACTGGTCTGGTGGTGGCAGCGTAGAGGCGACTCTAGGGTTTTGCTCAGAGCCTAGGTCACGTCATACTGGGTGTAGAATCCTAAGTCGGTCAATCGTCTTAGGACCACGTGGCGTGGAGTTGGCTTTGGTAAAAGCTTTGGAGTCCCTTGGTAGAGAATAAAAAGTAAGAATACGGGTAGAGGGAGTAGAAGGAAGAGAAGTAGAGTGAGAGAAACCCTAACCCGTGTTACAATGGTGGCAGCGGTGGGTGCATAGGTGATATACTAAACACAATAGATACCCTTAAAAAGATTCATAGAAAACACCATCCTTACCTAACCTTGTTAGTATCTTAAGATAAGCATCTTATTGCTTCGTAATTACAATTATTACTTAACCTATACCTATTATAGGTTAGGTAATAATTGTAATTACGAAGCAATAAGATGCTTATCTTAACATACTAAGTAGGTTAGGTAAGGTCGGTGTTTTCTATGAATCTTTTTAAGGGTATCTATTATGTTAAGTATGTCACCTATGCACATATTTAATAAGTCAATATTGACTTATTAAATTTGCGAGAACGGGTTGCAAAAATCATCAGGCAAAACATTTCAGACTTCTCTCTGCACTGAGAAAATGGCCCAAAAAGTAATATCCTCCACCGTCTCCGTGGTGTAGTGGTAAGACACTCGCCTGGCGTGCCGCGAGCACTTTGTCCTGGGTTCGTATCCTGGCCGGGGAGAAGTTACTGGGCGTCAATCCTTAACTGTAGCCTCTGTATAACTTAACAGTAAAATGGGTACTTGGTTGTAAGAACGATTCTCCGTGGGGGTCGTATTCCAGGGAACACAGGATTAAGGACTTGCCCCAAGACGCTACGTGTACTAGTGGCTGTACAAGAATGTAAAAACTCTTGTATATATAAATAAAAAATCACAATCGACTTGAGAATGGTCCAGGACGGACCGAAACGTCGTCGTCCCTTCAACTTCTAGTGGGTGGTCTGGTCAACAAATAAAAAATATATATGCTAACCATATTTTTCTGGGTTCGAAACTATTGTCAAGGCCTTGAATATTTTTTATGTGCATGTGTTGTTTATGAAAATACAATTGGAAAATTATTAGTTAAAAACAGTCATCTTGGTGATAAGTACCAAATAGTTATCACTACGGCTGTAAAGATCGTAATACTTTCTATATAAGTCGAACATCCGAAGATTTGAAATTTATAATATTTGCAACATAAATATTCCGTAAGAAGTGGCCAAATATTTAATGTTCTCTATACATTTGCCAAAAAATTCTCATAAAATTGATTTGGAGAGATCATCTTCACTAATAAAATGAAATTACACTTAATAGAAATACTGAAAAAAATGTCATGATTTTCACCCATATTTTAACCCCATTGTGTTCTGAGGAGTAAACAATGAAGTGAACACCTGCACTAAGAAGTAAATATGTAGAAAAATGATACAACCTTAACCCACCTCACCAACAGACACTCCTCTCTCTCTCTCTCTCTCTCATGCAATGTGTGTATGTACATATTTGTATGTACGTACAAATACACCCATCACGTTAATTTAAATCCGTCATGAACACGCAATACAAGACGGATGAACCCATTACGAACATCAAACCAAGGGTGGAGTGAAATCAATGAATTTTAACCCAAAACTTGAACTCATGATTTGCTATATGACCAAAAAAAATACAGCAGACTTAATAATGAAGAACCCGAATAGAACAGTACTTGTGACTCCATCTGTCATTTTTTTTGTTAAGATTCGAGGAAATATTTAAAAGTGCCATTGTCGACATCACGCTGAAGCTTGCTTCAGATTGATTTCAGAGGTTTTTATGTTATCAAACCTAACAAGAAGTTTATGCCAGATCTCTGTAATTTAGTGTTCAAGTCATTTATATGTGAGACATCTATGTAAAATATTACTCCATAAATCAACAATCCGTTCAAACGTTAGATAATTCTATACAAGACAATTTTTCCTTCGTCAAAAACAGACGAATTGCCTGGAAACACTTAACAAATTGTTTAACAGAACCTTTACTAAGCCAACGGGCTTTGTTGTACATAATTAGTCCTGAGTACGCCGAATTCACCTCACTCAATTAAATATTAAATTGTCTTTTTTTTTCCAAAGCACGCGCAGAAATGTGACCAACTATCTTGGTTGCAGTTTTCACCACTTCAAGTTCCTTATAGCCAGCTTTTGCACACGTGACCTCTACGCGTACAATACAATGGCAGCCTATCAGTATTTGAAGGCATAGACGACGTTGGTCTCTTTTAAAGCGTTCTGCTTTGTGTCTGGAGAGTTTCTCATGAGTAGGCTGGCCGTTTTTCTGGTTTTATAGTAAATCGTCAGTTGTATCCTCTGATTTTTGTCTGTAGGGATAACGTTTCTATTAACAATATCTTTCAGGACCCTTTCCTCCGTTTTATGAGCTGTGGAAAAGAAGTTCCTGTAAAAAAATCAAAATCAGACAAAAATCAGAGGATACAACTGACGATTTACTATAAAACCAGAAAAACGGCCAGCCTACTCATGAGAAACTCTCCAGACACAAAGCAGAACGCTTTAAAAGAGACCAATGTCGTCTATGCCTTCAAATGCCCTCTTGGGGACTGTAAGCTCCAAAAAAAAACAGTATATAGGCAAGACAACAACATCTCTTTCTAGGCGTTTAACGATGCATAAGCAACAGGGCTCCATTAAGGAACATATAATCTCTTCCCACAACCAAACCATCGCCAGAGAAATCCTAGTAAACAACACAGAAATCATCGATAGATACAGCGATAGCAGGCGGCTTGACGTATGCGAGGCACTACACATCAAGAAGTCAACACCAGCAATCAACAGCCAATTATTGCACAACTATATTCTACCCACCTCAAGACTCCGCTCCAATATAGAAGCATCAAGAAATATGGACCAATAGGCTTTCAACAATCACTTCCATTCAATACCCATTGTTTCGTGTTCTGTCTTGTGTTTAGGAATTTAATACCCTATTAATACCACCTCACCCCATCCACCTCACTCAAATGTAGATATAAAATCGGAGATACGTAAGTTCTATTCAGTTGTGTATTTGTAAACTAAAGTCTTTGAAAATGTAATAAGTTTTACGAAACGCGCTCAAGTGTCGCGTCAGACTAGAAATAAAAATGAATTTTGGAGAATTGATTTTTGATTTACCTCCAACAGTGAAAAGGAATGTACGAAAGATTGAGAAAATTCGTGTTAGAATTATTAATCTTACTTTTTCGGTCATATTTAATAATATATGTCTACAGGAAAGACTGCTACCAAAATATACTAATATATATATATATATATATATATATATATATATATATATATATATATATATATATATATATATATATATATATATTTCAAAATAATCACAAAAATCATGTGATTCGATTATTCGATTATGAGTCATCGCGTTATCCTGTATTTTCTTCGTAATGTTTTGACCCGAAAACGTTCGGAATTTTTTTATTTTATTTTCCTAGTGGATGGTGGAAGCATAACCGCATTACGTGTTTGTTATTATTCTGCTATATTGTGTGTGTGTGTGTGTGTGTGTGTGTGTGTGTGTGTGTGTGTGTTTGTGTGTGTGTGTGAGAGTGTGTGTGTGTGTGTGTGTGTGTGTGTGTGTGTGTGTGTGTGTGTGTGTGTGTGTGTGTGTGTACTCACCTAGTTGTGTTTGCGGGGGTTGAGCTCTGGCTCTTTGGTCCCGCCTCTCAACCGTCAATCAACAGGTGTACAGATTCCTGACCTGTGTGTGTGTGTGTGTGTGTGTGTGTGTGTGTGTGTGTGTGTGTACCTTTCCCTCGTCCTCCCCACCATCCCTCACTCTCTTTATCCTCCCCACCATTCTCCATTTCCCGGTCCCCTCGTCCCCATCATCCCCAACTCCCCCATCCCACGTCCTCCCCACCATTACCCCCTCCCCTGTCCCCTCGTCCTAACCACCATTACCCCCTCCCCTGTCCCCTCGTCCTAACCACCATTCCCCACTCCCTCATTCGATGCATTCCCAAATGATCTGATGTTCCCATCAGAAAATTGGGAACATCAAATGGTGTGATGTTCCCATCACTGAAATATAAGAAAAACAGTTACAAAAACTAAAAGAAAAAACTGGTGGCATACCTTTGAACCTTCTCGAATTTAGTCTAGTGCTCGACGAGATAGAGACTCCATGCTGGAGCTGCATATTCCAGGATTAGTTTGACATATGTGGTATACAAGCCTTACACTAGTAAGGCTTGTATAACTAATAAAGCCTTACACTATTTCCTAAAGGTCGTTTTTATGCTGGCCAACCTGGCATATGCCGCTAATGCTATCCTCTTGATGTTACTTCATGGGACAGGTTTGGCGTGATATCAACCCCCAGGTCTTTCTCACTGATCCTTGAAGAATTTCATCCCCCAAATGGTACCTTGTATCTGGACACACGCTCCCTTCACCTATCTTCATTATTATACATTTGCTCGGGTAAAATTCTAACAACCATTTATTGGACATTCCTTCAGTTTGTCCAGGTCATCTTGAAGCCTCATGCTGTCCTCCTCTGTCTTAATCTTTCTCATAATTTTGGAGTCTTCAGCAAACATTGAGAGTAATGACTCTTAAACCCTCTGGAAGATTATTTACGTATATCAGAAGCAGGATAGGGCCGAGTACAGAGCCCTGTGGGACTCCGCTGATGACTTCACTCCATTCAGGTCTCACCCCTCACCATAACTCTGTTTCCTATTGTCGGGTACTCCCTTATCCACTGGAGCACCATACCAGTTACTCTTGCCTATTTATTCAACTAACACACCAGCCTCTTATGGGGTACTGTGTCAAAGGCAAATCCTTAACTGTAGCCTCTGTTTAACTCAACAGTAAAATGGGTACTTGGTTGTAAAAAAAAAACGATTCTTCGCGGCGGGGATCGTATTCCAGGGACCTGCCCGAAACGCTACGCGTACTAGTGGCTGTACAAGAATGTAACAACTCTTGTATATATCTCAAAAACAAAAAATGCAGGAGAGGACAGCATCATATATCTTGTCTCCAACAAGACCTCAGTTTTATATCTTGTCCCTTACAAGACCACAGTTGTAATATGCTATGCAATTTCATATACATTATTAAAATATTTATGTAAATTCTTTTGAGAGTGTACAGAGAGGGACGTTTATCTCCGGTATTACAAACCCCCATTATGAAAAGAGGCTTAAACCCCATTACGTATGAAGAGAGGCTCAAAACCCCATTACTAAGAGAGGTTCAGAACCTCCATTATGAAGAAGTTCAGAAGCCTCAATTTACATTCTTGAAGTGCGCGAAGGATTTTCAAACGGAAATATGAATAACGTTCTGAAAATATCGACACACGTTTATATCACGAAACAATGGATTCAAATTTGAGAAGTTTAGATTTAGAAAATGAATCGGAAAGCACTTCCGCAAATTGAAAAAAAATATCCGAAAATGTTTCGGAAATAGGATTGGTGATGAGTGAAACAGGCTGCCAAGAATTTAGCAAGCAAACTAATGCAAAGTTCCTTGCATAACGTGGACTAAATTACCCACCCCACTAAATACACGGTGGGTAAATACACGAGAATACAAATACAGCTAAATATACAACCTTGTTATACACGTTCCGTAGCATCTAGGAGAATATACACATTTCCTAGCACATTTGTCTTGAATATCTTTCAAATGTGAGGTGTGTGTAATATATATAATATATATATATATATATATATATATATATATGTCGTACCTAGTAGCCAGAACTCACTTCTCAGCCTACTATGCGAGGCCCGATTTGCCTAACAAGCCAAGTTTTACTGAATTAATATATTTTCTCTAATTTTTTTCTTATGAAATGATAAAGCTACCCATTTCATTATGTATGAGGTCAATTTTTTTTTATTGGAGTTAAAATTAACGTAGATATATGACCGAACCTAACCAACCCTACCTAACCTAACCTAACCTATCTTTATAGGTTAGGTTAGGTAGCCGAAAACGTTAGGTTAGGTAGGTTAGGTTGTCGAAAAAACATTAATTCATGAAAACTTGGCTTATTAGGCAAATCGGGCCATGCATAGTAGGCTGAGAAGTGCGTTCTGGCTACTAGGTACGACAAATTATATATATATATATATATATATATATATATATATATATATATATGTCGTACCTAGTAGCCAGAACTCACTTCTCAGCCTACTATGCAAGACCCGATTTGCCTAATAAGCCAAGTTTTCATGAATTAATTATTTTTCGACTACCTAACCTACCTAACCTAACCTAACCTAACTTTTTCGGCTACCTAACCCAACCTAACCTTTAGAGATAGGTTAGGTTAGGTTAGGTAGGGTTGGTTAGGTTCGGTCATATATCTACGTTAATTTTAACTCCAATAAAATAAAATTGACCTCATACATAAGGAAATGGGTAGCTTTATCATTTCATAAGAAAAAAAATAGAGAAAATATATTAATTCAGGAAAACTTGGCTTATTAGGCAAATCGGGCCTTGAATAGTAGGCTGAGAAGTGAGTTCTGGCTACTAGGTACGACATATATATATATATATATATATATATATATATATATATATATATATATGACACTAAGCTTAATATCAAATATATTTATTGACGATACATATGATGACATTATCTTCATTAGTCTCATGTTAAGGTAGCGTGTGTGTGGTGCCTGTGAAATAACCATGATTTACAGTTAATTTTTTGTCGCAAACAGTTTTTTTTATATATTTATTTACAGTATAATTTTTTCGTAACAAAAATTCAATTGTGTTACCTAGCAGTAAATAGGTACCTGGGAGTTAGTCAGCTGTCACAGGCTGCTTCCTGGGGGTGGAGGCCTGGTCGAGGACCGGGCCGCGGGGACACTAAAGCCCAGAAATCATCTCAAGATAACCTCATCTCAAGATAACCGTGTTCAGTCTCCCAGGCAAGCACTGGTCACTAGGAATAGATTAAACATGACAACCTGATTGTTTGAAAGGACTAATTGTCACCTTATTGATGAGGTGCCTCACTCCTGCCATATTTGAGAGTGTTTGTTTGCATGTAGTTTGGTTAGCGATTCTAGTTAATTATATACATTTTCAGTTATTTATATACATGTAAATGGGATGGCTCTGTATACCAAGAAGTCTCATTATGAGAAATTTAATCGCCAATCAGGGGAGCACCCGCTGTATTCCTCAGCTATATCTTGAGGTTATTTTGAGATGATTTCGGGCCTTTTTTTTTTAGTGTCCCCGCGGCCCGGTCCTCGACCAGGCCTCCACCCCCAGGAAGCAGCCCGTGACAGCTGACTAACACCCAGGTACCTATTTTACTGCTAGGTAACAGGGGCATAGGGTGAAAGAAACTCTGCCCATTGTTTCTCGCCGGCGCGTGGGATCGAACCCAGGACCACAGGATCACAAGTCCAGCGTGCTGTCCGCTCGGCCGACCGGCTTCCCTAATGGGAATGCATCCCACGTAGCCAGTGAGTGTCGTGAAGGAAAGTGGTCCATATCTTGTCTTCCTTGCACAGGAAAATCCCAACAAAGTGGAATGTCTGAGAAAATTTTGAAGCCGTACGAAGGAATCGAACCCACTTCGCTGTCCGCCTTGAGTGAGGAAGGAGCGGAGTGTCTCACGGGTGAGACTTGTCGGGATGTTGGCAGATGTTACGAGGGCTGAATAGAAGACGAATTTTGAGCACAAGTGAAATCCAGTGCTGTTGTGTTTGGGATTTTGTTTCCTGTGATCAGTGTCTCTGTGCACGACCAATAGTTAGCCTTGTTTTGAGGGATTATATGAATAATCCCTCAAGTAATATCAGTAAACCAGTTGGCATATGATAGGCATAACCAAAACGAGGAGGAGAAACTATTTTTTTGTGCCTTGAAGTTAAAAAGACGAGGCTAAATAGAAGATTCATGCTGGGATTAAAGCTCCTGGCAACTCAGGTGTCATGGGAGTAAACACTTCACTTAATGGTATTGAGTAAAGGAGAGTTATATTATTAAGGGAATTATTCCTTAAACATGTGTGATAATGAACCTTCAATCTGATATGATACTTTGATTTATTTTGCGTCCTCAAATGAAGCTTACTTTTTTTTCCTGAGCAGACATTAACTGTATAGAAGTTTCCGAAAATAGATACAAAAGTGAATTTTTCATTCAATTTAAAGTTAAAGTAATAATGACTGACCTCTGAAATTTGAACCTTTGTTGGTCAATGATTAAGATTAAGCTGATGGCAGAACTTCGATTTAATAATGATCTAAAAGAAACAAAGCCGAAGAAAAACATGATAGTAAGGCGAGACTAGCCCCAAGCATCTGGTCTACAACCTTGACCCTTGTGTTTTAGATTTAGATATCTTCAGTGATTATGTACCACATGTAACAGCAAAATGTTACATGTGGTACCATGTAACAAAAAAACCAGCAAACACAGAAACTGTATGATAATGGTGGTGTTCCAGGTTCAATATTCCCATCCTCTTCTGAGTATATCATTGCCTGTGAGATCTATATATATATATTTTTTTTTGCAGGGATATTCCTGCGCGGGCCCCAAGCCTCTGGCTGGCCCACTAAGTGTTGCCCGTTTCTGCTCTATTTGGGCGGAGTATGAGTATTTATGACTCGTATGGTCGCTTCAGTAAGATTTTGCCATATGTGTTTAACAACAACTTCTGCTCTGTTGAATCTAAGTTGAAATCTTAATGGGTTTGTAACTGTGCACTGTGTTAGATAATGTTCCAGTGGTCTGTCGGGCATTTCTCCACAGTGTTGACATTTCCTCTTATCTTCCGGAACCTGTAAGCCTATTTCCCATGCACATGGGTATCCAAGCCTGATGCGATGTAAGTGGAGATCTATAGTGACGTGATACAGACTGCTCTCTCGCCCTGTTTAACGAGTATACTTTTCTATTTCGCATAATAGGTAATAGCTGCGGTTTACACTTTTATGTAACTTTGTCCTGACCATGTTGTTATGCTCTCCTGAGACCCGGAAAGTCTACCCTGTCGGAAGAAAAGACATCATTTACTAACATTTAATATAGTATGCTGTTAATATTACTGCTGTTTTTGTACTAAGTTATTCATCCAAAGAAAACGAGATTGCAGTGAAATTTTCATGGGAAGCAAACGAGGATATCACTGTCACGTCGCTATTAAATTTACTCATCTAATAATATTGGGAAGTCTTCTTCTTGAAGCATCAGTCTCTGGACTGTGAACATCATAAAAACATTCCCCCTTGAACCAACGTAATTATCAGTACTAAAATAGATTAAAAATAAAACCCTCTTTCCACTTCTTGATAAAACGCATCTGGAGAAAAGCCGATGCGCGGAGGAGGGCCAACGCCATTAAATTTAATGTAAACAAGTCTCGCTAAGGAGCACGCTAAGGAGGAGGCCTGGTCGACGACCGGGCCGCGGGGACGCTAAGCCCCGGAAGCACCTCAAGGTAACCTCAAGGTAACGCTTGAAGCTCCACAATTATTTCTCTCTAGACACTGTGTTATGGGAGTTACAACTCTCCCATCATCAGCACGATTTTCGTCAAGAATAAAGGGAAGTGTTCCGTACGCGATAACCCATTAAATCTAGTCGTTTCTGGGCCAGTAATGTTAGGTAAATTAGGATATACCGGTTAGAATGCCACGTGAGCCACCCAAACAGGGTAATTATTAATTAAATCTGGTAATAAATTACAATTATTTCCCCTGATATAGCTGTCATATATATTGGTTACGATTATTATTGTGAGTACCATTTGACAGGTGAAATTAAAGGGGATGATGAACTCCCTGGTACAACAACGGGGAGCCTGTCGGTCTTGCGGACAGCACGCGGGACTTGTGATCCTGGGTTCGATCCTGGGCGCCGGCGAGACACAATGGGTAGAGTTTCTTTCACCCTATGCCCCTGTTACCTAGCAGTAAAATAGGTACCTGGGTGTTAGCTGTCACAGGCTGCTTCCTGGGGGGTGGAGGCCTGGTCGAGGACCGGGCCGCGGGGACACTAAAAAGCCCCGAAATCATCTCAAGATAACCTGAAGATAACGTGTGACATGGGATTACACTATCACCACCTGCATGGAGTATTAGTGTGTGATTATCTGTGCTCATATCTGGGTGTCAGGTCATTACCATCCAAACAGTTAAGCTGTATTTGTTCCATTTTATTTACTAGTCCACGCAGTATTAACATTGTTAATGTCTACTAATCGATAAAATTCGATTGATAGACTTTGTAATTAATAACCTCCCCCCAGCTTGTATACGAAACGATTTGTGGGAATATAATATCATACAGCACACTTTAAATTAATACAGTCCGCTATCGAAATAAATCTATTAACGTAAAAAAATAATTAATAAATTGGAAATAAAAAAATCCCATGAGTCAATTTTCCCCATATACCCATTCCCTGTTTTCCCCTTCTTAGGTTAGTCTATTAACCCTGTATGGAACATTGTTTTGGTCCATTATTAGTTATAACCAAGAAGGGTAAAAAAAAAAGCCTTGGAACTCGAATATAAATAAGATTATGTTCAACGTATACTCGCCTCTCAGTATTTTCAAAGTGACTGATTCCTGTAGTGTTGCACTTTAAGATTTAGTACTAAAAGTATATCGATTAAACTATGTACATTTTTTTCGTTTTTGGATAGTGATATTTCCTAACTGCTTATGCATACAAAAGTACATAAAATTATTAATATTTCCGCTCAAACTTTGATTTTGTGATAAGCCTGTCGAGGGGATGGGAGTCGCTTGTAACCCGAGCTAATGGCGCCTCTTCATTGACAGGCGTCCAGGAGCCTCAATGCCGTGCTGCTCCATTATGGGAACAAGCCAGCCCGTTCTCGCAGTGTTCCCCACGTCAAGAAGCTGTCGTACTGAGGTGCATTAGTCTACCCTGCCAGAGGACCGCGAACAGAAAACGCGACCTCAAAGAGTTTCAAGACCTGTGGCTAGATTCACGAAGCAGTTCCGCAAGTACTTGCGAACGTGTACATCTTTCCTCAATCTTTGATGGCTTTGGTTACATTTATTAAACAGTTTACAAACATGAAAACTTCCCAATTAACCGTTGTTATTGTTATAAACAGCCTCCTGGTGCTTCGGAGCTCATTAACTGTTTAGTAATAGTAAACAAAGCCGCGAACATTAAGAAAAGATGGACAGGTTCGCAAGTGCTTGCGTAACTGCTTCGTGAATCTGGCGCCCGGTTGGACGCCTTGAAGTGTGATGTGCACGCAAAATAGGTCAGTTAGCAAAGATCACCGTCCAGGTTCCAAAAGCAAAATTTAAGGGGAATAGCCATTTTCTGTACTTTGGAAGTATAAGCAATTAGTGCAGAAAATTCCCACATCAAATATAAAAACTCTAATGTAACAACCTACAAAATGTTGCTAATTTGCATTAGTTGAAGTAGCCAATAAATAATTTAGCCATAAAAATATTAGAATGGGGGTATAGAACCCTGGATCGACTACACAACGTTCTCAAACGTTTCTAACTAATGTAACACTAAACATCTTCCAGTCTCAGAACTGGTAACACAAACAAATTATTGCTATTAATCATATATTCAGTAATTATCAATATTCAAATATGCTAAATAAGCGACTTCTCGCGAAACGAACCTTTTCTGGACGTGTCCAGGGAAGAGGAGGAGAGCAGCCATTGTAAACAAAGGTACTGATATTGTTGTTGAACGAACCCACAAGCGGGCCTCCCACAACACAAATTTCCTCCTGCAAGTTTTAGAAAGCAACGCGACTCGCAACAATGGAATATAGTCACTATTTTTTGCCACAACTTGCAGGATAAGGATTAACGTGCCAGTGTTCGGTTTATTTATTAGCTCAGATTTGTTGGCCAATTATTTCTTTGTCTAGGATTAATCGCCACAATATAAGAATACTTAGCAAGAGGGTAAATATAAAAATGTTGTGGATTCCTTCTCACATTGGCATGCAGGAACATGACAAAATTGACGCCCTTGCTAAGGCTGCAGTAAATAAAGACAGTATTGAATGGAATCTTGAGTTATCAAATAGGTCCCTTAAAAGTGTCATTAGACGAGAACTCCTGGATGGATTTGAAGAAAGTAGAACAGTGCAAACTGGAACTAGCAGGTCCATTGTTTATCACAATGAAATGTGTGAAGTAAAACATGTGTATGGGGGCAAGTAACAAAGTCAGTAGATTAACAGATGTTGTCACAGCTCCTATAAGACTTGGCTACAAGTATCTCTGGCAGTTAGGCTTGTATAGGGATCTAGATGAAGTAAAGTGTAAAGTGTGTGGCCAAAGACAGGGACACACGCTCGAACACTATATCTTGGATTGTAGTAAAATTTAGCCATTTAGAGACAAATCTAAGCTCACTCTGTATGATATGGCAACCTATCTTGTTACCATGGATAAATTACCTGAAATCCTTGCACTGTACCCACATTTCGTTTCCAGTAGATGAACGACATATGAGATTCAGAAACAAGTAGTGTATTGTGAGGACTAATAATAAACAGAAGCTCCCCTATGACTCTGTAATATCCCCATTGGTCAAACTATTATGTATTAGCGATAAGACCTACCATTAATGTTTAATGACTTACTGTATATATATAGCTCTTGAAATAGAACATTCTCTGTAACTAGCTGACATTGTAATTACAAGGAGTGAAGGATAGATGCAATTGTTTATGTAATAATCTCCGTTGAGGTCTGATAAAGACCTTTTGTGCCCTCTGTAATGCTTTTTGCGCTACGGCTCACAGGATGAGTATGGGGTGCACAATAAACTAGCAACAATCAAATCAAGGCAGGACAACACCACACACAAGGGTAGGAGTTTCGAACTGACTTATGTGCCACACTTGAGGTATATCTGTTCTTAATAGATGTTGCGTTGAAACGTTTCCCCAGGGGTATTGCGAGCACACCAGGTGTATGTGGGGTGGGGTGTGATGCCCAGGTCTCACGCTACAAAACAGCTTAGGCTATAAATTTCAATTAACACACAGTAGAATACTGTAACACATTAATAATTAAATTTACCGTTTAATTACGGTAAGATTAAAATATGAAGTCCCCCAAAATGTGTGAAGGGAAGTTTACTGGTGATAATAAATTACAAATACATTCCGCTCATAAGTAATAAATGTAATTAAATACAATTTCTTGACTTAATAATCAAATCAATCACCGGCACATTTCCCCACAATTAGGAAAGAACATTACTACCCACAGACCCAAAAATATAATTTTATTACAGTGTTAATCACTTGGGCTGAACAGTCTCGCTTCATGCAGGTCGGCGTTCAATCCCCGACTGTCCAAGTGGTTTGGTACCATTCCTTTCCCCCCGTCCCATCCCAAATCCTTATCTTGACCCCTTCCAAGTGCTATATAGTCGTTATGGCTTGGCGTTTTTCCCTGAAAATTCCATAGCCTATCTAAAAAAGTGTGGCGGGAGATTGTACGTGTTTGGCGAAGCTCATCAAATACAAACCCCACATTTACCTCCTCAACAAATCCCACCATCACGAATAAAACACGAATCAAGAGGTGCAACAGGTGGCCACACAATACATGTTCTGTTTGCACGAACGTCGCAATTTCGACACTCCTTCCAGCCTAATTACGCATGAACATGGAACCTCTAATGTCAACTGAAACAGCTCATTACAACAATTAAAATCTCTCTCGTAAAAGCTAAAAAATAATAAAAATAATATTAATAATAATAATAATACACAAAGAAATCACACTAACGTGACGTATCAATGAAAAAAAAAAAACTTAATCCTCGAGGAATGTTCGAACCTATTCTCTGGGTACGCCCAAGTAAGCAGCCTTAGACCAGTACGCCACGATATGGCCAAAAGAATTGCCCTTCGGGAATTGGGTAAAACCCTAAGTAGGCTTCAGTGCAAGCCTCAGGAACCTCAAGCCCCCCCCCTAGGGGATTCAGTTGAAACCCAGGTTGAAATTTTTTGACCAGGTGGTGGTGTAGTTGACAAAGGCGTGTGCCTGGAAGTACCCAGAGCACAAGTTCGAACCCTCCTCACGGCTCCTACCGATTCTCATTAATAATGAATTAACAATTAGTTCTAATTATACATCGATTTATATATATAAATCGATTTGTGTGTATCACACGACACGGTAATTATCTGGGACAGACCGAAAAGTTGCAACCTTCTTTATTTTCTGGTGTGCGGGGCAGGGAGTCAGCTGTGCGGGGCAGGGAGTCAGCTGTGCGGGGCAGGGAGTCAGCTGTGCGGGGCAGGGAGTCAGCTGTGCGGGGCAGGGAGTCAGCTGTGCGGGGCAGGGCTATGTATAATGATACCCATACCTCTTAAATAAGGTGCCTGGTTGATACCTGGTTGATGGGGTTCTGGGAGTTCTTCTACTCCCCAAGCCCGGCCCGAGGCCAGGCTCGACTTGTGAGAGTTTGGTCCACCAGGCTGTTGCTTGGAGCGGCCCGCAGGCCCACATACCCACCACAGCCCGGTTGGTCCGGCACTCCTTGGAGGAATAAATCTAGTTTCCTCTTGAAAATGTCCACGGTTGTTCCGGCAATATTTCTTATGCTTGCTGGGAGGACGTTGAACAACCGCGGACCTCTGATGTTTATACAGTGTTCTCTGATTGTGCCTATGGCACCTCTGCTCTTCATTGGTTCTATTCTACATTTTCTTCCATGTCGTTCACTCCAGTACGTTGTTATTTTACTGTGTAGATTTGGTACTTGGCCCTCCAGTATCTTCCAGGTGTATATTATTTGATATCTCTCTCGTCTTCTTTCTAGTGAGTACATTTGGAGGGCTTTGAGACGATCCCAATAATTTAGGTGCTTTATTGCGTCTATGCGTGCCGTATATGTTCTCTGTATTCCCTCTATTTCGGCAATCTCTCCTGCTTTGAAGGGGGAAGTGAGTACTGAGCAGTACTCAAGACGGGACAACACAAGTGCCTTGAAGAGTACAACCATTGTGATGGGATCCCTGGATTTGAAAGTTCTCGTAATCCATCCTATCATTTTTCTGGCTGTCGCAATATTTGCTTGGTTATGCTCCCTAAACGTTAGGTCGTCAGACATTATTATTCCCAAATCCTTTACATGCTGTTTTCCTACTATGGGTACATTTGATTGTGTTTTGTACTCTGTATTATGTTTAAGGTCCTCATTTTTACCGTACCTGAGTACCTGGAATTTATCACTGTTAAACATCATGTTATTTTCTGATGCCCAGTCGAAAACTTTATTAATATCAGCTTGAAGTTTTTCAATGTCCTCAGCCGAGGTAATTTTCATACTGATTTTTGTGTCATCTGCAAAGGATGATACGAAGCTGTGACTTGTATTTTTGTCTATATCTGATATGAGAATAAGGAAAAGCAGTGGTGCAAGGACTGTACCCTGAGGTACAGAGCTTTTCACTGCACTTGGACTAGATTTTATATGGTTGACAGTTACTCGCTGAGTCCTGTTTGACAGAAAACTGAATATCCAGCGTCCTACTTTACCGGTTATTCCCATTGACTTCATTTTGTGTGCTATCACGCCATGGTCACATTTATCGAAGGCCTTTGCGAAGTCCGTGTATATCACATCAGCATTCTGTTTCTCTTCTAATGCCTCAGTGACTTTGTCGTAGTGCTCAAGTAGCTGTGAGAGGCACGATCTTCCCGCTCGAAATCCATGTTGGCCTGGGTTATGAAGGTCATTGGTCTCCATGAAATTGGTGACCTGACTCCTAATCACTCTCTCAAATACTTTTATGATGTGCGATGTTAGTGCAACTGGTCTATAATTTTTTGCCAATGCTTTGCTCCCTCCCTTGTGTAGAGGGGCTATGTCTGCTACTTTAAGTGCATCTGGTATCTCCCCCGTGTCCAAGCTCTTCCTCCACACTATACTGAGTGCCTGTGCTACCGGCACTTTGCATTTCTTTATAAATATTGAATTCCATGAGTCTGGACCTGGGGCCGAGTGCATGGGCATGTTTTCAATTTCTTTTTCAAAATTTAGTGCGCTCGTGTTTATATCAGTTATATTTACCGGGGTTTGAATATCCCGCATAAAGAAAATGTCTGGATCTTCCACCTTCATGTTGTTTATTGGAGTGCTAAACATGTCCTCATACTGCTTTTTTAGGATTTCACTAATTTCTTTGTCATCCTCCGTGTATGAACCTTCACTTGTACGAATAGGTCCAATACTGGCAGTGGTTTTTGCTTTTGATTTCGCATATGAGAAGAAATTTTTTGGATTTTTCTTTATTTCCTGAATTGCTTTCTGTTCTAACTGCCTTTCTTCAGTTTCATATGAGTGTTTCAATTTCCGCTCGATTTCTTCAATCTCCCTATTTAAATTATTCCTTCTTTGACGGGAAATTCGTGTCTGCATAAGCAGTTCCGTTATTTTTTTCCTGCGTTTATAGTGTCGTCTGCGTTCTCTTTCTACGTTAGATCTCTTTCTGGCTTTCCTCAAAGGAACATGTTTCAGACAGACTTGATACGCTTCTGAAGTAAGTTTTCCTATTCCTTCTGTAGGACTTGTATTATTTAGAACAGTTCCCCATGGAATGTTTGTAAGTTCCCTGTTTATTATCTCCCAGTCTATCCTTTTATTATTAAAATTGAATTTACTGAATAGCCCCTCTCGCTTTATCAACGTTTTAGGTCTATTCTGAGTATTGATGGTCGTTTGCACTTCAATGAGTTTGTGATCTGAGTATGTGGTATCTGATATCGTAATGTCTCTGATAATGTCTTCATTGTTCGTAAAGACCAGATCTAGAATATTTTCATTTCTCGTTGGCTCCGATATCTGCTGATTGAGTGAAAATTTGTCACAGAATCTAAGTAGTTCTCTAATCTGTGGTTGGTTAGGTCCTGATAGATTTCCTGGTATAATATTATTGTTTGCTATTTTCCACCTGAGACTAGGCAAGTTGAAGTCACCTAGGAAAATAATATCAGGAATCGGGTTCTCCAAATTATCAAGGCTATTCTCTATTTTGCTTATCTGTTCTGTGAATTCCTCAGCCGTTGCATCTGGCGGTTTGTATATTAGTATAATCACTAAATTTATTTTCTCTATTTTTAATCCCAGTACCTCTACCACCTCATTTGTAACGTTTAGGAGCTCCGAGCATACAAGGTCTTCCCTAATATACAGACCCACTCCTCCATGTGACCTAATTTTCCTATCACACCTGTATAGGTTATATCCTGGAATCCAGTGCACGACCAATCCCACCCTCGCCCCTTCAGCGGAACACCAGAGCCGTCAAGTCACAGGTCCTTCGAACCAAACGCCACCTCCACCAACATAACGCCACTCCCGCCAGTGTTTTAAGTCGTCTTATTCCCCGAACCCGCCAGCTTCAGGCCCCAGAGGGAAAGATATCCAGTGTGGGAGAGAAGCTGATGAGAAGTAATTGAAATGTATATTTTTAGCCTTCAGTTATGGTGACTTGCGTCTATGTTCCAACACAAATTACCATTCAACTGGAACACCGTTGATGTTTATATATATCAGTACTAACAGTTAAGAGGTGTTGTTCTACGCCAGCTCGATAGAAGCTTCGAAAAAGAACGTGGCGTATTTAAGGAAAGTATTATTCATTTGTTCAAGGGGGGTATAAGTTTCAGTGAATGTTTACTCAAAATTCAATAATGTGACGCATTAGTCATTGAGTGCCGGATGGTGAGGACTGAGTGACGGAGAGACGGAGAGACGGAGAGACGGAGAGACGGAGAGACGGAGAGACGGAGAGACGGAGAGACGGAGAGACGGAGAGACGGAGAGACGGAGAGACGGAGTGACGGAGTGACGGAGAGACGGAGTGATGGAGAGACGGAGTGACGGAGAGACGGAGAGACGGAGAGAGGTAGTGACGGAGTGAGGTAGTGACGGAGTGACGGAGAGACGGAGTGACGGAGAGACGGAGTGACGGAGAGACGGAGTGATGGAGAGACGGAGTGATGGAGAGACGGAGTGACGGAGTGAGGTAGTGACGGAGTGAGGTAGTGACGGAGTGAGGTAGTGACGGAGTGAGGTAGTGACGGAGTGACGTTCAGAGGAGCGTGTTGACCCTAGGTTTCTACAGGATGACCATAACATCACACATCACCACAACTACCACAATACACATCACCACAACACCACCACAACTACCACAACCCACATCACCACAACTACCACAACACACATCACCACAACACCACCACAACTACCACAACATATCACCACAACTACCACAACCCACACCACCACAACTACCACAACACACACCACCACAACTACCACAACACACCACCACAACTACCACAACACACCACCACAACTACCACAACACACCACCACAACTACCACAACACATCACCACAACTACCACAACCCACACCACCACAACTACCACAACACACACCACCACAACTACCACAACACACCACCACAACTACCACAACCCACATCACCACAACTACCACAACACATCACCACAACACACACAACTACCACAACACACATCACCACAACACCACCACAACTACCACAACACATCACCACAACTACCACAACACACATCACCACAACACCACCACAACTACCACAACACATCACCACAACTACCGCAACACATCACCACAACTACCACAACACACACCACCACAACTACCACAACACATCACCACAACTACCACAACACATCACCACCACAACTACCACAACACACACCACCACAACTACCACAACACATCACCACAACTACCACAACACATCACCACAACTACCACAACACATCACCACAACTACCGCAACACATCACCACAACTACCACAACACACACCACCACAACTACCACAACACATCACCACAACTACCACAACACATCACCACCACAACTACCACAACACATCACCACAACTACCACAACACCACCACAACTACCACAACACACCACCACAACTACCACAACACATCACCACAACTACCACAACACATCACCACAACTACCACAACACATCACCACAACTACCACAACACACACCACCACAACTACCACAACACACACCACCACAACTACCACAACACATCACCACAACTACCACAACACATCACCACAACTACCACAACACACACCACCACAACTACCACAACACATCACCACAACTACCACAACACATCACCACAACTACCACAACACATCACCACAACTACCACAACACAACCATCATATCCCACCGGACAAAAAACACGGGTCTCCCAAAACACACAGTTGACGCAAAATTAAAACTCACGAACATTGTCATAAATAAAACAAAAAGCAAAATAGCAGAATTAATAAAATTACCCAGTTATTATACTCAAATTATAAAATAATTAAGGTTGTTTTGAAAATTTTAAATGGCAACTTCCTGATACAGTTCTATAATTGTGATATTTTTTGTATATAAACTACAAACACAAATTGGTGGTGAAGTCCCACGAAAAAATATATAAATAATTTGTGTGTACCCAATAACGTGTAAAGTCGGGTCTTAGGTTCTATAACAAACCCAAGACCCTAAGCTTTTTTAAAAGCCACCATAGTCACCTTCCGTGGTTGACTGT
>NC_091202.1:32686055-32698287 GCF_040958095.1 Procambarus clarkii
TGAGTTATACAACTTATGGGTTACATCCTGGGGCAGGCGAGTTATGGGTGAACCTCTATTAGCCTAACAGGCTTCCTTTCCCCAACAATATGAAAAATAGGCAATTTTAACTCCAAAATGTTATGTTAATCTTCAATTTCATTTTCTTCCCAATCATTCTTTCATTCCAGTTCACTACGCCATATATATACGAGAGAATATCCGTCTGTCAGTCTCTCTACCGAACGATGGAGGCCAGAGGCTTGGGGCTAGTCTCACCCAAATATGTAGGGGAAATGGTGGGGGAATATGGAATTAATATACGGCTGGTCAGGGAAAGACCAAGTTAAATGACTTAAGAAATATTAGTAATAATTGCAACCCACTCTAGTGAAATTATAGTACATAATTTCACTTTAATTTGGTACTTTTTTTTTAGGAAAGTACCAATATGTAGTGAAGGACTGCCACTAAACCAGTTTGTACTATTGATTTTACAGAGTCCAGAAAAAAAATTAAGGTAAAAATCAATTGTAAACATTTCCAAGCCTAATACACTCACATATACTATTTTGGGCCAAAATTAGCAGGTCTTAGACCTAGAATTCGTAGGAGAGGTTACGTCTTATATTTATGTTGTAGTTAAAAAAAAAATCCAATTTGTCCAAATTCAGTAATACAAAAGTTAATTTTCTGGTGGTTCATCACTACAAATTGACACTTTAGTCTAAATAGTTACAATAAGTACTTTCATTTTAGGAGGCTGGGCTGAGGTATTGACAACTCTTGCTCCAGCTGATTTTCATAGCGTCTAGAGCGGTCAAGTGTGAAATATTGGTTGTGAAGCCCCAAGAGTTTCCCGTGATCATACACATATAATTGCCTCCTCCATCGAGAGTCTAAGATCTCACGAGCACTGTGTCTACACCGACGGCTCAGTCCAGTCTTCTACTGGACGGACTGCAGCGGCATGTAGGTTTTATAGAAATAATATTTGCACAAAGACTGTCAGTGTCAGGTTAAACAACTGGCTGACCTCCACACAAGCAGAACTAGCAGCATTACATTTAGCAACCAGCACATTAAAAAATATTGGAGGAGGAATAATATTCTGCGATTCAAAGTCTGCTCTTCAAGCAATCGAAAACTTCTCTTGGAAGATCGACAGCAAGAACCTCATACTCCCAATTATAAATGACCTAATTGATGCACAGAGTAAAGGGTCTCGAATCTCCTTTGTATGGATACCTTCACACATAAATATAACCCATCATAATGAGACAGACATTGCAGCCAAATTAGCGTGTAACAAGTTTGAAGTTGAATTAGATCTAGGTATCCCCATCTCTGCTGTCAAAACTGTATTGGTCCAAACATTCAGATCTGATAGGAAAGAACTTACTGACTCCCAACGACCTGAAAGTACTAGTATAAAAAACTATGATTTGTTCAGATCTGAAACCTACATCTATGGACAGCACAAAACGTCCACTAGACTGTGCGACACAGTGGTTGCAAGGATCAGGTTGGGTTACCGTTACCTGTGGCAGGTGGCTGCAGGTGACGGGTCTCCCAATCCTGAGCACTCCAGTTGCAAACTCTGTGAGCAGGAACTACGGCATGATCTCCCGCACTACATCACTGAATGCCCAGTTATTAGACCTTTCAGACCAGTTGGCATGAGGTACCTGGAGCTTTGCAATTACTTTATTCACTTTCGTATTCTTGAAGATATCCTCACAGTATACTCAAAATTTGCCAGTGCAGGCTATTAAACACATGGCTCTGTATGACTAACCATCCTGCGAGATGGGGACTTGTATTACCACTGCTACCTTATTCAATCTTGTGTTGTTGATATCCTCAAAATGCATCCGGAGTCTGCCAGTGCAGACCGCTTATCACATGCCTCTGTATGACTAACCATCCTGTGTGATGGGGATTTCTTAGCATCACCTAGTTAGCTTTTTTGACACACTGTACTCCACTTCATATAGTCTAGGGTAGCTGCACTAATGCAGATGTACCTAATATGTTAATAAAAAAAAATATCAGACACACATGCAGTAGTTACATTGCTTCCTAATAACATTTTCTGGGAGAAAGGGAAGAGGGAAGAAATGGGGGAAATGAGAAGAGTGGGGGGGGGATGGAAGAAGGTATGGGGGGGGGGAGACCAAGGATGAGGGAAGGGAGGATAAGAAATGCATATTGTTTCAGTGCTTCTTAATATTAACTTTTCTGAGAGAAGAGGAGAGATGGGTGGGGGGGGGGAGGAGAAAGGGGGATAATTTTCCGAATCACGAGACATATTCGGACGCTTCGTTCAACTTTATCACGAGATATAACGAAGTGCGATCTCGTTATCAACACTAATAAAATTTGCATATGCAAATTATTCGAACTAAATGGCCCAAGTCTCTTTAAATATCTGCTAAAAAAATTTTTTAATTACCTTGTAAACGTTCATAGTGAAGTATTCCATTTTGATAGAATTTCTTAGAAGTAATACTTCGATTTCTTTTCGTTTGTGAAGGGAAATTCAATTTTGCAAAATAGATATTAATTTTTTAATTGTATTTTTTATTGTGCACCCCATACCCATCCGTGGGCGGTGGTGGAAAGGGTTACAAAAGGTACATACTGGGTTCAGGAACTGAACCCCATAAAAGATAATGATAAATAAGATAATTATAAATTTGTGTACCCAGTTTGTATATATATATTCTTATATATACAGTGTATTAATTTATGTTTATAGTATTTTATTATTGTATTTTTTTGCCACAATACTTTGGCAGCGACCCTGAAGTTTTAAGCTGGAAATTTAAGTTTTTCATCCCATCCCGAACCGAGAAGCTGCTTCTACTGAAGATAGAGCAGACAGAGCATAAGATTCTATCTGACGATAGAGCCGACAGAGCATAAGAACGTGTCTGCGTGTCGTTAGAGCAGATAGAGCACTAAAAAGCAGTGTTTTGCAGTAACTTACCTCCCCTCTCTAACACAAGGTGAACCTCTAGGTCTTAATTAGCATTTCTATTTCTCAAACTCCCAGATATAAAGTTGACCAGACCACACACTAGAAAGTGAAGGGACGACGACGTTTCGGTCCGTCCTGGACCATTCTCAAGTCGATTGTCGAAGTTTATATCCCAGACATAAATCCAGATTTCCCATTAACTTGATGTCGTGCGATAATTCACCTTTGTTTTGCCTGTGTATCGTTGCTAATCTTAACTCTCAAAAACTCTTTTGCTTGTGGATCACAAAAATCAATAATAATATACCACCTTCCAAGGGCTCAGGTCAGCCATTGACATTGCAAACCGACATGTCAATGTGAGTGAGCTAGAATGGATGTTGATGATTTCAGCCCGTCCTAGCAAGCGTTCCCAACGTCATGAAACTGTCGTTCTAAGCAGGCGACGAGTCACAATAACGTGGCTAAAGTAAGTTGACCAGACCACACACTAGAAGGTGAAGGGACGACGACGTTTCCGTCCGCCCTAGACCATTCTCAAGTCGACTGACAATCGACTTGAGAATGGTCCAGGACGGACCGAAACGTCGTCGTCCCTTCACCTTCTAGTGTGTGGTCTGGTCAACTGTCGTTCTAAAGTACCCTGCCCTAACATAACCATCCACAGGACCCACGTACAGAAAACGGAACACTGTCAATTTCGCGAACTACCACCATTTTCTTAAAACATCAGTTTTTGGCCAGAGGTAAAGTATAAGCATTAAAATGCGTCGTGTTTTAAAGCGAACAATTTTCCTTGTTGGACCAGAGGTTACTTATCCTCCAGGAAGTCATGGGTATTGTCCCCAGGGGCATAAGAGAATAACGTAAGACTTGGAACCATAGGCACCCATGCAGGGAGGTGTCCTAATCAGCCAAACATTATTAAATATTTGAACAAATGCGCTGCTAAACTCTGCGCTTTGTAAACCCAATGAACCCATAATTAGCTTTGTTGATGATATATACCCAGCAGAAAATATTATATAAACACTCAGTATACTCAATAACTATTAGATTCGTGTCAGGGAGCCGGTCGGCCGAGCGGACAGCACGCGGGGCTTGTGATCCTGGGTTCGATCCCAGGCGCCGGCGAGAAACAATGGGCAGAGTTTCTTTCACCCTATGCCCCTGTTACCTAGCAGTAAAATAGGTACCTGGGTGTTAGCCAGATGTCACGGGCTGCTTCCTGGGGGTGGAGGCCTGGTCGAGGACTGGGCCGCGGGGACACTAAAAAAAAGCCCCGAAATCATCTCAAGATAACCTAGCTTTAATCACCTCAGGAAAGGAAATATACTAGATCGGCGTCACTTCAGTCGGGAAGGTTAGGTTAGGTCGGCGTCACTTCAGTCGGGAAGGTTAGGTTAGGTCGGCGTCACTTCAGTCGGGAAGGAGCTACACGTAAAACACACCAGAACGACAGATCCCAGCTTGACTATTCCAACACGTTCAAATGCTTTTTGTCCAGAGGTCCCACAGCCTGTGTCGTGCAATCAGACGCTGTTGTCAGTATAAAACGAGGCTCCATCTGAGTTCTCAAGGGCCTGGCAAAGTATAAGAACTGTGAAAATTCAGTATCTAGCATATATTATATTTAGATTGGATTTATCCTTCACCTCCGTTTGATTTTTTTTTTGCTGGGATATTCATGCACGGTCCTTAAGCCTCTGGCTGACCCAGTAAGTGATAAAGTGATACTTGATTCTGTTTGACTTATTCGGAGTATGAGTATTTGTGACTCGTATGGTCGCTTCAATAAGATTTTGCTCAACGTGTTTAACAACTTCTGCTCTGTTGAATCCAAGTTTAAATCTTATTTGGTTTGTAACTGTGCACTTTTTAGATAATGTTCCAGTGGTCTGTCGGGTATTTCTCCACAGTGCTGACATTTCCTCTCATCTTCCGGAACATGTAAGCCTATTTCCCATGCACATGGGTGTACAAGCCTGATGCGACCTAAGTGTACTTCTGTTGTTCTACTGCTCCCTTTCATCAAAATAAGTGATTCGTAGTTTGTTGAATTCTTGTACCAACCCGCAGATCCTGATATTGCAACTACTATCTTGTGGTCACTGTACATCATCTGCATTGTTCTATTTCTAATTGCTTCCTTTATCTGTGATAGACTCCGTGGTATATAAATGTCTACATTTCTTCTCTTCGTTGCAAGTTTTGCAGCTTCATCTGCAATGTCATTTCCTATTATTCCCACATGACTTGGCACCCAGTTGATAAGTACCCGACGGCCTTGACGTTTGAGTGTTTGCATTAATAATATGACACTTGTGATCAGATGGATGTTGTCACGTGTGTGTTCTTGTTGCAAGGTTTCAATGGCGGTTCTCGAATCTGTATGTATGATAACATGTTGTCGGTGTTCAGCAAGAGCATGTTCCAAAACCCTTCGACTGACTAGCTTCTCTGTATAGTTGAACACCCGTTTGAGAGTCTCCAACTAAATACAGAATTTCCTGCCTTAACTGCAGCTCTGGGTTCTTGTCCCGGCTGGTCTACTGATCCATCTGTGAAGTATGTGAAGCTCTTAGATGCCAAGTTTGTTTCTATATGCATCTGTGAAATATTACGGAGTAGATGAGGATTAGTCTGGTTATTTTTCCCTTCATGAGCCATTATCTTAAAGTCTGCTGGCAAGGATTCCCAAGGGGCTTGCATAACGAAGTCTGCATGTATTAGGTCGACACCCCTCTCAGTGACGATTTATTATATTTATTTATTTACGTATTTATATACAAAGTAGATTGGGTTTGAGAGAATACATAGCATAGTATTTATAATCTTGTAAAGCCACTAGTACACGCAGCGTTTCGGGCAGAAACGCTTAGATATCGATTGTATTGATACTGTTATACTGCACAATGGGTTTGAATGACTGAAAGAAAGCTGCGGAGGGTTTAACCAAAAATTTTGATCAAAACCTTGACGTTTATTTTTACGTACCGCCGTACCAAAGAGATACTTAACAGGAGTGTGGAACTTAATATTCCGAGCGTCATTGATCCTGCTACTGAAATTAATTTTCTAAATGAAAGCATAATGCTTAGGCCAGCTTATGCCGACCCCCTTGCATGAAATACCTCTAGAGCAAAGGTTCCCATGCACGCCTTCGTCTCATTCACTCTCTTCAACCTGTGGATCACAACCATTCTCTCACCTGTGGACCCTTACAACCACGTTCTCACCTGTGGACCCCTACAACCACGCTCTCACCTGTGGACCCCTACAACCACGCTCTCACCTGTGAACCCCTACAACCACGTCCACACCTGTGGACCCCTACAACCACGTCCACACCTGTGGACCCCTACAACCACGCTCTCACCTGTGGACCCCTACAACCACGCCCACACCTGAGGATCCTCACAAACAAATGAATGCAGTTTGCAACTCTATCAGCCGTCATTGCTGCAACACACATATCGATGTGTGCACAAGCCTTGCAATGATATTCCCAATTAAAACTGCAATAAATGATAACACGAGCCTTTCAGCTCAAAACCCACTACTCTAACAAATAGAGGATCACTAGTTAGAGTACCAGGTATAATATTAGTGCCCCACTGACCCCTGGGAGGGATCAGTGGGGCCTCAACACTATTCTCGACCATATTTGTTTGACGGTCAACGTTGTTCGAAATGGGCTATTAAAATTTCAGCTGAACTTAGAATGTGTCGAATTTACAATTTGAATCAAGAGAAAGAGAGAGAGAGAGAGAGACACACACACAGACAGAGACAGAGAGCAATGACACTTTCCTGCACCGTAAAAGATATTATCTCCAAGCATTCCATGTAAAACTTGGACTGGCCTCACTAGAAGGCGCGGTGGAGGACAAGGATAGATGTGATATAAAGGGTAGACGAGTCAAACAGCGACTCAAGGACTCCTAGCCACGGTGAACCTCCTCCGAGGTTCTCTGTGGACTTTGTGGGTTTAGTAGCATCTCAGGTTGGATACCTTCATAGACAAGTCGTGGTACAGGGGTTAGGTGCGCGACTGGGAGTACCATGATTACTGGTTCGAGTCACTTCAATGCTCCAATTTATTTTCTTATTGGTATAACACTTGGAGGGGTAACAGGTGGTGCCCAGGTGCCTACCTTTCCCTCGTCTTCTACACCCTTTTCCCCCCTTCCCCTCACCTCTCCCTTTGCTCTTCCTACCCTTCCTCCCGTCCCTTTTTTCTAGTGACAGTCACTAGAAAACTGCTTTAGGAACACCTATAAACACTTGACTGTGTAAATGGCAGCAGATTACAAGTTCTAGAAGCTGTCATCAGCAAAGGAAATAAACTTTATACGTACACAACAATGACTTTACCTCACTACCTACACACACACACACACACACACACACACACACACACACACACACACACACACACAGGCCTGGACGCCAACCAGTAGAAGATCATGACAGAGGAAAACCCTACCCACTCGCCAACACCCAAGGCTCAGGATTTGACGCTCCTAATTTACATGTCACATATATTCGTATATATTTACCATATCATGCAGGCTAAACACCATATCTTACCTGAAGATGTTCCTGAAGGCAGGAACACACAACGTTGAGCACATAATACATCATACAGTCATTCTTGTTGTGTTTTATTCCCTTAAAATACAGGCTGATCATGAATTGTGGGGTAACCCCCCCCCCCCACCACCAACCCGACACTGAGGCAAAGAAGATTGTCAACCACATCAAATACCAGAACAACAAATCCACCAACCCCGGCAATGCAGTAATTTTCAGCAAAATATGCTTAAAGGAATGCCTCCTGTCCCACAACACCAATATATACAAAATATATATACACACACACACACACACACACACACACACACACACAAGCAGCAACGAACATAATTCTTCACTAACAGTCATCAACATGAAAGCATTATAGGCTTTGAAGACTCTTTACTTCGAGCAATCTTCTATTTCCTCATAGTGCTGCCTCCTAATTGCTGTTATTTGCATATAAAGTGTCGCAAATGAAAGGGCATTAATCGCTATTAATCCTATGTTGGTGAGCAATCGAGGCTATTAAGAGCACACTCTTGTTCTAATTCATTTAAACACACACACACACACAAAGAGTCCAATGCTCTTGTTCCAAGAGTCAATGCTCGATCCTGCAAGCACAAGTACACCACACACAATCCCCTTTACCGACTTACCCTAACCCTTTCTCTTGCCTCATTTGCCGCGTAATTTAGTCTACGCTCCCACTCTCCTACCTTAGCATTACCCTTCTGTTCTCCAATCCACCAACCTCACCCTCCGAATTTCCCAACCAACAACGGAGTAGGTAAATCGTACCTACTCCCCCTTGACTCCTCTCACAGTATCATCAGCCCACTCACCACATCCTACACACACTCACAAAACATCCCAGGCAGGTGGACACACACTCACAAAACATCCCAGGCAGGTGGAGACACACACTCACAAAACGTCCCAGGCAGGTGGGGGGGGGACACTCACAAAACGTCCCAGGCAGGTGGACACTCACAAAACATCCCAGGCAGGTGGACACTCACAAAACATCCCAGGCAGGTGGACACTCACAAAACATCCCAGGCAGGTGGACACTCACAAAACATCCCAGGCAGGTGGACACACTCACAAAACATCCCAGGCAGGTGGGGACACTCACAAAACATCCAAGGCAGGTGGACACACTCACAAAACATTCAAGGCAGGTGGACACTCACAAAACATTCAAGGCAGGTGGACACACTCACAAAACATCCCAGGCAGGTGGACACACTCACAAAACATCCCAGGCAGGTGGACACACTCACAAAACATCCCAGGCAGGTGGACACACTCACAAAACATCCCAGGCAGGTGGACACACTCACAAAACATCCCAGGCAGGTGGACACTCAAAACATCCCAGGCAGGTGGACACTCACAAAACATCCCAGGCAGATGGACACACACTCACAAAACATCCCAGACAGATGGACACACACTCACGGTGCTGGAAAGAATGAATGCAGGGAGCGATGCGAGTTTTAGTCATGTGCATATTGTTGATAACCTAGATGTAATTGCACTCACAGAGAAGAAAATGACAGTTCATAACTAATGCATTCTTCCGCCACAACTACTTGGTTGTAATAAAGGAGAGAGAAGGCAAAGGTGGTGGAGGAGTTGCTCCATTGATTCTCAAGGACTGGACTATCCAGGAACTGTCAATCCAAGATTGTGGACGATTCTTTGAGTAACACAAACTATAACAATGGAAGGGCCAGAGACATTAGTCGCAGTGATTTACAGTCTTCCACAAAATAACAGAAGACTCAGGCTGGAGTATGACAGAAATAATGGGGTAGTAATTTTTTCTTGACTGGAAAAAGCTGCCTCAGTCGCAAACAATTATGGGTATAGACTCTTGATCATTAGATTGGGATAAAAGTTAGCCCAATATGGGTACTGACACATGGAGAGTCAATAAGAAACTTCTTAAAGGCAACATGTCAATGGACCTTCAAGAACGAGGGGCAACGACAAACTAACCAGACTTGACCTAACATTCACGATCAGTGAGTCAGCTACAAGGAAAATTAATTTCGAAGACCCCCACAGGAATGAGCGATCACTGTGTACTAGCAAGAGGTTACCTTGTGGAAGTAGTGATTTGTAGGAAACAGGTCAGAATGTGAAAGGTTGGCATATCGTATGGTTATGTATCAGAAACTGAGAAATCATTTGTCAAAGATATAACGGGGGAGAGAACTCAGGAAAAGTCCCCACGGGAAATGATGAACTTTTTAAATGAGAAGTGTCGGGAGGCAGCTGGCAAATTTGCCTTTCTCCAGAGGGAGGAAAATAAAAAGTCATATACCTTACATCTGTGGTATAACCCTGGATGTAAAGAAGTAAGAACAGAGCAGAGGAAAAGGGATTGCCAGAGAGGCATGAATGGTGCCTCAGAGTGAGATGAGAACAGGAAAGCAGTTTGAAAACGCCATTACGGCCAAAGACAAAACCCAAATTGCTTCACGGTCATACTAGAAGGAAAACAATAGTTAAGGAGCAAATTATGAAAGTGAGGATGGGACAGGAGTCATTCACTGAGAATGATGGAGAAACATGTGAAAAACTCATCAGGTTCCAGGAAATCTTAATACATCAAGGAGAAGTTTCTGATCTAAGGGGTATAAAGCCAAGCCAAGCAACACTGGGGGACTTGGAGGTAATAAGAGGTGAAGTAAATTAGCACCTAACGGAGCTAGACCCGATTAAGGCTGCGGGACCAGATAAGAACTCACCATTGATACTAAGAGAAGTAGCAGAAGCCTTGTGATGGCCAATTACTGTGCTATATAACAAGCACATGGGAACAGGAGAACTGCCAGAGAGTTAGAAGACAATGTAGAGCCAATATAGGAAAAGGGGAAGATGAAGCGTTAAACTACGGACCTGCGTCCTATTCTTGCCTATTGTACAAGGTGATGGAAGTAAAAGAAAAAGAAGGCATCAAGCCGGTATCAAAAGAAGGCACCAAGCTGATAAGGCTATGTAGCAAACGTGAAGGAAGATATCATAAGAAAGAGGCAAGCAGAAAATCTGGAGAGAGCAACACCAGCATTGTTTCGGAGATGGCAAATCCTGCCTAGAAAACGGAGTGCGTATTATACACCTTTGGACCTTTTGGATGAGGTAGAAAAGCAAAAGTGGCTGAGTGGATCGACTGTAGGCAGTGAAGTCCAACAGTATGGCCCCGGTCAGAATAGAGAAGTATATTTTACCTTGCGTATGTCACACATTGATAGCGTATTATACATAACGTGAGGATCATACACCAGATGCCCGAGGCAGTCCCGACGCAATCAGGAGTCAATAGCAGGCGATGAGTCACAACGTGGCTGAAGTATGTTGACCAGACTACACACTAGAAGGTGAAGGGACGACGACGTTTCGGTCCGTCCTGGACCATTCTCCATCATGGAGAATGGACCAGGACAGACCGAAACGTCGTAGTCCCTTCACCTTCTAGTGTGTGGTCTGGTCAACAAGAGTCAATAGATCATGTGAAAGAAGTTGATGTACAGAAGGAAGCCACAATGATCAAAAGGCTCGCGGCAGTCAACAGGAAGACTGTCGAGTTTAGTGACTTAACCTTTTTGGCTGAGCGCATGGCCAATCAGTGATTACTGCGATTATTTTATCTCCCAATCCGAACACACATTTACCATCAGTGGCACTACATGTGATAAATGTCAATCCATCCAGTGGAGACTAGTCGTATAATCCTAAGCTGAGGTGAGTAGCACTGCAGGCAACACTAATCAAAGACTGTCGAGGATGGTGGAAGACCCGCAGAGCGACGGACTCTTATGGGAATACAGCACTATTAGGGGCGCTGGAGCACCCAGAGCACATCTCCTGTGCCAGGTAAGTACCATGCACAGGCTCACCATAGCCCCGTGCTGCTTGGAACGTCCTGTTCGCAAGTAGCTGAATCTACAGCCCCCACCACCACCGAGAGGACACGACCCATATCACTCGTCGAAGGGAGGGTGATCGAAGACTCAAAGAGAGAGTGAAGAGAGGAGGATCGAAGAGTCGTAGCACGTGATCTACAATCAAGGTTGTTGTAAGGAAGACGAGGAGCCCAAGAAAACGTCTGATGTCACAGATCGGAGGCGAAGGGACGTCACTGTGGCAGCGGGGACAACAGCCAAGCACAGCAACCCGAGTGAAGATCTCCGCTACGGTTGAGGATCAGCTGTTTTCTAACCAAGTAAACTTTCCTCCCAATTTTCCTTCATTGGTTACAAATTATTTTAAGGAACTTGTGATACCCCGACGGTGCCTTAATCCTAAGGATCCTAATTCTAAACTTGTAACAAGGATTAAGAATCCTAATCCTAAACTTATAACTTTGTTACAAGTTCCTTAGGATTAGAATGTTTATTTACTACGATTCGTGTACTAGGATATATATATATATTATATATATATATATTCTACCCACTTCAAGACTCCGCACCAATATAGAAGCATCAAGAAATATGGTCCAATAGGCCCTTTGCAGTTACTTCCATTCTTCCCTTTAACTTACAAAATATTATACCCATTGTTTCGTGTTCTGTCTTGTGTTGAAAGTTTGTTTTCACCTCATCTAAAACTGTTGTAATTAAAATATATATTATATATATATATATATAATATATATATATATATATTTTATAA